>NC_034594.1:160164929-160170884 GCF_900095145.1 Mus pahari | reverse complement strand
ACACACATACACACACTCACTCACACTTTAAGTTCCCAGGAAAGTGAGGGAAAACAGGGTGAACTGTGTGGTAATAAGTGGGTTATATCCACATTTAAAACTGTGAAATGCTAACACCCATTATTAAGACAAATAGGAAGGTACAACTTCATTGTTGAAAACAATTTCCCTTCCATCAGTCCAAGGATTCATGCATCAATATTTTAGATGAACTGTTAATTACAAAATCAATTAAAAATTATTTCTAAAAACAGTCACGCATCCCTGGCTCTCATGGGGGCAATTTGGGCAGAAGGTCTCATCTTGCCCAGACCGCGCCAAATCACAAAGTCGTCATCCACAAGTAAGCAAAAGCAATCTGGTTTTTCATTTTTCAGCACGGCTGAGCCCAGCCTGAGATTGATCGTCACATATGGCCCCAGAAAACAAACTGTCAATACCTTGAATACTGCAGAATTTGAACAAATAGCCATCCGCCCATTCAAGCCACTCATTGCATCCCATTTAACAGATTTTATTGACAGTTTCCTTCTTGTAATTAAAGGGAAAACTACTGGCCGGCAACCAAGATAAAGTTCAAAGATAGGGTCAAAACAAAAGCAGCTGGAACGAGTGCCGTGTGACTGTCAACGGTACATGGTTTCAGAGCTGTTATTGACACGCTGGTATCTGATGATCAGCCTGTCATTAGGGGGGATCTATCCTGAACTTTATGCAAATGTTAAAAGAGACTTAAGACTGCAATCTAGCCTTAGGGAAGCCAAAATGGGGGAAATATAACAAAATACCAACCATTTTGACTTACCAGAGTATGCTGCTATTTTAGCACACTCCTGTTAGGCACACCTACTCCTATAATTCTTAATCTCTACTGAAGACAGCACTTTCAACAGAATGCGATGTCTAGAGAATTCCAAGCTATGGGTTTTTTTTTTGTTGTTGTTGTTTTTTGTTTTTTCACAACAAAAATCAAAAGGCAACATGGCGTGTATGTGTATTTTTCTCAACTGCAAAATTGGCCTTTTTGAGAGGAAAGGTGGGGACTGTTTCCCCATAATTCACTGATGTTGACTTGCGCAGAAACAACAATGAAGCTAATTTTGTCCCAAGAGTCCCCATTTATGTGAGTCCCTCAAGACCGTCTGCTTTGCTACGGTTCAAATTAGTAAAAGTGTAGGGTGGTAAAAGTGTCAGAGCTCCTGAGAGCAAGTAAATAAAAAATGTTCCCTCGAAGTTTATTTTTCTCTCTCTTAACTTTTCACTAGAAAGCTGCTGCGCTGATTATAATTTTGCTGACTCATGGAGAACTTACAAACTAGGTCTCACAAATCCCCAAGAAGAGAAGGAAAGGGGCAAAGCTGACATCTTTAACAACACAACAATGACCACATCAATATGCCAACCTGAATTAGCAAGAGCTATTGCTTTGAGGGTGACGAATTCTTCCTTCTCTAGCTTCATGCTCTTGTACTTCTTCACCAGCTGCAGGATAGCATTATTTAGGTCAAGAAGGCCTGCTAATTTGGACTGGTCTTCATCCATTATATAATCGTCTGCATAGACAAGTTCATCCTCAAACGAAAGCGATCGGTATACAACGCCGAGGATCAGAATCTCCATCCATGCACTCTGGAGGAGGCTCATCTGGTCTGCCAGGGACAGTGTGGAGAAGCCTGAAAGAGAAGCGGGGTAGATCAGGTTACTCTAAAGCTGTGATTTCCTAAGGCAATCTGCACTTCTAGGGTGGGTAGCCTCTGTTGTGGAGCTCAGAATGATGCTGTGCTCTGATCAGAGGCTATTCAGTCCCCCAACCCCAGTATGTTTTTTTGTGAACCCAAAGCCACGAGGCAGCTTCTGTGGTAGGTGCTATGGTAGGGTTACAAACCCAGCTCTGGAAACATGGTCGAGGTTTGGTTTTCTTTCCTATTTGCAGAGAAAGCACCACAATATCTCTTTGCTCTATTTCCAACATTAAAGGCAGTGAGATTTTCAGCTACCTAGTTTTTTTTTTTTTTTTTTTTTTAACAAACAAACCAAACCAAACCAAACAAAACATATTGATGGGGAAGATAAAGGCAAACATAACCCCCCCTCCCCTGAAAGAAAATGATTTAAACCTCGGGAGTCACCAGCTTGGAAATGTGTCTCCGTAAGGGCCATGTGATAAATTGAATCCAAGTGAGCACTCGTGCCTGGATGTGTATCCCTGCTGTCATTACTACCGATCTCTCTTTTAAATACTCACTAGTATATAAAGAAGAAATCTTAGCTTACCTGCCTCCTTGCTCAAGAGAAAAGCCACAATTCACTCTTATTATTAAAGTCTATTTGTTTAAAAGTCTAAATATGGAAATAAAAGTGTTTGATGGGAAAAACTGGCAGAGAGCCAGAGCCCAAATAAAAATATTGGCTGGGCTCAGGCACTGGCCAGGTCATTCATCCCAGGCGGGACAATGAACTTGTTTTTGCATCCGGGAAATGTATAACATGAAAGTTTTCTAACTGAGAGTTCACAACACAGAGATGGGAAGTGTTGTATCTTAATTTTGTCTGAAATTTATGGCCCTATCCTTTATTAAAACTTTAAAAGCATCCAATATAGACGCTCTGTAAACTAAGTATCCAATATAGAGGCTATGTAAGCTGTCTTCTATGCTTGAGTAACAAAAGACAGACACTGGGAAATAAGAGCTAAATCATGTCTAACAGGGCACAGTGGAGTAAGACAGTCAGATCTCCTTCACTAAGTCCACGTAGATGTATGGATTGCATATTATATAATGTGATTGCATATATATATATATATATATATATATATATATATATATATATATATATATATAGTGTGTGTGCGCATGTCATCTAATGCCGTCACACCCCAGAGGATTGAGCTGTATCCTGAAAAGAAAGAACAATGGTGATGGCTGAAGACCAGGTGTTTCCAAGAGGCCTAAAAGCATAAACTTCCCTGCCAACAATGTGCCCCAGAATTCCAAGTATGTCCTGTGGTCCACTAAGTGCACACTACCATGATTTATGACACTCCTAGCAGCAACCCTATAAAAGAGGGATCACTGTAACTAAAGTAACTTAAGAAACCTCTTTTGACACCTTTCCTAGACATTGCGACCCAATCGTGAAGACCAAGTCCCTGCTGACCAGCAGTTGGTCTCATTCGCATACATGTTGAAACAAATTTGTCTCATACAACAGTAAAGCAGAGGTTTTTCTGACCCGCTGAGAAAAACCAGTAAGCTGCCCCTTAGCACCATTACCTCTAAGTGTTTAATCAAACCATCAAAAGGATGCCTCCAGCTTCTCTTGGTGGGATCCCTAAAGACAGCACTTCTTTCACTACAAAGGCACTTATTTAACAGGGCTGCTTTAGGTCTAGCAGCATAAGGCTTTCCTTCCCTTAATTTTTATCAATGAATTTTAGTATTACATTAATAAATACATCCCGACAGCATTTTTTAAAAGTCAGCAGAAGAAATAATTATCAGAGAAAATTAAGTTCTACAAAAGACAAACGCCAGAGCTCATTGTTCTGTCCCACCACCACCATCACTAGCACACCGATGAACTGGAAGAGAAAAAGATTTGTAAAATGAAATTTATTTTACAAATTCAATCAAAAACACCTGCCATAACAATCATCACTGGTAAACTTCTGAGCCATAAGGAATGGAATTTTTTTTTTTTTTTAATTTTCCTGGTTTAATTCTTCTGTTTTACAATCCCAAACAGTAGTCCGTTGCCGAAGCAGATGGAGGGACCTCATAGCCCGGAGCATCGTCCTGAGGCAGCCCTGTCCTCCCTCCCAGACACTGCTGTTAGTAAATAGATTTACACCGTCCTCCAATCTCCACACATCTTCCTGCCGAATAATTAAAAGCAGGATGATTAGTTTATTGAGTGGAAGGAGGAACTTTTTTATTGAGGTCCATCCATGATTTTATCAGGGCCAGCACTTTTACGGTTGTCACAGGGGTACAGCCATCCAATTTTTCTTATCTGCCTGATTAATACAAACGCTGTTTCAGGACGCATTAATTAACAGATACAAATCTACGTTCTCATGGAAGGATCAATACTGAGAAGAAAAGAGGCGTCAATGTGAATTTAGTGCTGATGATGGAGAAGGCGCGCTATCGACATTTACGTGTGCGGAAACTTTAAAGTTGCATGGGGCCCCTTTGTCCCTGTGATTTACAAATTAACATTTTTTTCAACAACAACAATGTCTGCCACATTTCTTTGGGGTTTAATTAAGCAAAAGCAATAAAATTTCATTTTTAAAGGTTGATTTTGCAATTTGTTTCCTCTGTATGGATGGTTCCATGTGTGTGCCTGTGTGTGTGTGTGTGTGTGTGTGTGTGTGTGGCATTTGTTTTGCAAACCTTACTCTTTCCCTTTTTACTATGAAATAAAGAGAAAGAAAAGGTAAAGAAAGGGTACTTTTTTTTTTTTTAAGCACAAAGCTGTAATGACTTTGCTTGATGTCCTGAGGTTTTTATTTTTTATTTTTTCCACTTCATTAAAGTAGTGTGATTTTTACAGAAACATCGGTTAGGAAGGAAGGGAGGAAGGAAGGAAGGAAGGAAGGAAGGAAGGAAGGAAGGAAGGAAGGAAGGAAGATCTATGTGTTATAGAATATGGCAGTCTGTGCTTCTGTCTCTTTTTAGCTTATTAATTAGTGCCTCACAATTTGGCCCTTTTTAAGTTCACCTCCACAATCTGGAAACTGCTGCAAAGACCTTCTCCATCCAAACTCAAGCTGCCTATAAAACAGGCATTGCTCAGATCTAAAGGGCCCAATATAAGGTAAAGATTTTGTTTCTATTCCATAAACACATATTTTTTTTTACTTCCTTGTTTAGCATACTTGGTTCAGACTGACCTTTAACTTTTACACAGTGCAGGCTCCCCTCCCTCTTGCGATCCTCCTCTCTCTGATCCCTGAGTGCAAGCATTACTGATACCATGTCTGGGTTTCAAAAAAAAAAGAAAGAAAAAAAATCTTTCACCCTCCCTTTTGGATGGTTGGCTGTATTTCCTTTCAATGATGAAATAATATCTTTATCAAGAGACTTGAGCAAAGCAGAGACACCTAAATTAGGAGGCTAATGAAAATGAGGGGGTCATAAAGCCGACTCTCAGGGTTTTTTTTTTTTTTTTTTAATAATAAAAAACACGACAGCGTTATTGGCTCATGGACACTTGTGTCCAGATGATAATTACTCGTTTGTGCTCTTAGCAGACACTGACGGTGTTTAGAGGTCTTGTCATCTGTACCATGTAGCTGTCGTTGGTAGGATACCTTTTCTCTCAAACGAAATGAGACGGGGCTTGCCATGGTGTCCCTTGAAGCTCACATGCTGTGCATCTGGGATCTTAATCTCCGGCATGTGGCAGGCTATACTTTCTAATGTTCAGCCCAATTGCAGCTTTTTAAAATACACTACAGCACATTTTTCTCTTTCCCGTCGTCGGCAGCCTCTTCCATTGGTACCACTGACAAGTCTGATCTCTCTTCATCTCTGTCCTGGACTCTGTGCCGTTTACTGTATCTTAGGCATTTTGCTGGGCAGAAGGGCTCTCTACCCTGACCTGCAGCTAAATTGTGTGTTTATCTGCACTACGGTACACTGGATGACGGTGGAGAATAACATCACGTGGAAGGATCGAAGAGCTTCGCCCAACAGGTGCCCCTGAGGTAGCAGGGCTTGAAGAAAACATGCTTTGTGCCAACCTTGCTTTGTGCCACCCTTTCTGCTCATTTCTCCCAGAACCTTCAGGGACTGAGTGGGACACCACGGGCACTGTCAGTAATGGTTTTCCCCCAGCCTGGCAAACTTATGCACTTTACAGTCAATGTACAAAAAAAAAAAAAAAAAAAAAGAAAAAGAATTAGAATTGTGAAGGGCAAAAACTATCTGACGGCTGGTCTTCAAA
>NC_034594.1:160139970-160164847 GCF_900095145.1 Mus pahari | reverse complement strand
TAATGGTTTTCCCCCAGCCTGGCAAACTTATGCACAGGACAGCCAGGGCAAAAAAAAAAAAAAATAAATCAAAAAAAAAAAAAAAAAAAAAAAAAAAAGGCTAAGCATTAAAAGTGTGAAGGGCAAAAACTATCTGACGGCTGGTCTTCAAAAATACACTTTCATTTCAGAAAGCATAAATGTTTATTTTCTGAGTGGAGTGCTGACAGAAATAGGCTGCAGCACAGGCATTTGGGTTTAACCCCTGCTAGGCATTCCCCTGGCAGCTGCTTAGCTAGAAACAAAACGCCAACATTTAAATCCTCAGGGTATCTGTTAGTACCAGTTAATCATGGCATTGATTTGCCCATTCTTGGGTGTTGAAATATAGTTTCTCTATTCCACAATAGATAGATAGGTAGATAGATAGATAGATAGATAGATAGATAGATAGATAGATAGATAGATAGATAGATATGATAAAATGTTTGACTGTTCCCCCAACAAATAGCAAATTAGGCTACAATCATTATTCAGCTATAGTGACCCACTGAGACAGCAAAGTTCACTTGGGGGATGTGGCACGGGGAAGAACCTCTCATTCCCATACAAGTGACCCTGATGCTTATAGGAACTGAGGGAGAATAACATGCCTCCAAGGTTCTGGCTTAGCTGCCACTAGATGCTTGGATCAGGACCCTTCCTTAATAGAGATGACTTACTGTGCTGTGAATAGGCCAGTTGCTTTTTGCACATATTGACATACATTATCGCTTGTTCTCTGAGCCACAAAATGCAACGATTGGGTCTTGGCTGTGAGTGTGTGTGCTCATGTGTGCATATGTGTGCGTTTATGTGTAAGTGTGCATGTGTGTGCTTTTATGTATATGTGTGCATGCATGTGCATGCATGTGCATGTTCATGTGTGTGTGTGTATTCGGGTACATACATGTGGAGGCCAGACCACAGCTGAGATGATCCCTTAGATTTTCCCAAACCGTTACCTGGCTGTCGCTTTATTTCTCCTATTCTTGAAACTAAAACTTAGAACAAAACAATTCTGAGATTGTGACTCAAGTATGTAGCAAACTGCCTGGACAGGGAAAAACTAGTTACTTTCTCATTCAAAAATATTTATTTCTTACAAGTCCCAAACAGAAAGTTCTGTTTAGAAAACTCATCTTTTGACTATAACAAGTTTGTGTGCTATCTAAGAGCAAGGGGAAGCAGCATCCTGTAATATAAGGCTTCAATAACTCATAAAATAGCATCCATGTCAGCTGGGAATTAGATGACAGGGGCTTGGAAAAGTATAGAAGAGGCTTCGTCTATGAACAGAACTTCAAAATCCAGATAACTGTTTATGCCCAAGAGTATTTAGATGGTCTGCCTCACAAGTTGAATTGTTCCCCAAAATAAAAACTCTTCTTTTCTGCATTGATAAATGTGATTGTATTTGGAAATAGTCGTTGCCAATGATCAATGAGAAGAAAAATGTCATTAAATTAATTTGACTAAATCTTTATAGAAAGGAATGGCTTTAGACTCAAAGATGGACAATGCTCAGATAGAAACTGATATGGAAACATAAGGCAGGGAAGATAGGAGGCTTCTGGAATATGGGGATGGGGAGCAAGTGATGGAGAGGACCCCTCATGGGCTCCCTAGCTGGAACCAATCCTGCTGATCTCTTGAACTTGGGCTTTCATTCTCCAGGGCTATAAGTTGGCATATTCCCTAGTGTTTGAGCCACCTGATTTGAGGTACTACCTCAGCGTCTCTAGAAAACGAACACAGACTCGTGTCTGACTTCCTCATCAGTCAAACAGGAAAACAGAACTGGTTACTTTTCTGAAGAGTCTAGTCTCAGAAGGTTCTAGACTCAAAGGTGCAGCACAGAAAACAGAAGTCATGGCACTGGGGGCAAAAAGACCTCAGGGACATCTACCACCTTGACACTGATGAGACTTGGGGCACGACATGCCCCCTCCAGCTCAGATCTGCAAAACGAGGTGGAAACAGTTGATCCCTAGAAACTCGCTATGGCAAACTCTGCATCACTAGGTTTCTAGAGGTTTTACTGTAAGAATATCCATACCCTTGACACTTGGGGCAGCTGCATAGGCACTGTGGCAGGCTAGGTACTTTAGAGTATAGAATATGAGTCAGATAATGCCCTTGTCTCCTAAAGCAGGCAAGTAAAGGCAAATTGGAGCTCAATGCAGAAAATATCATGAATAATACAAATAAGGGTCTAAATATACATGGATACACAGAGGGAGCCCTAGGGTTTAGGTGTACATATACCTCTGGCTATCATCCACACCCCCTCCACAGTTTTGGTTCAGGCTTCCACTCTCTCTTTGGATTTCATCTCTCCGATCCTATCCACAGACAAACTATAATTATGCCTTCCTCTGACGAGAATGCTTTCTGGGGGTAGGAGGTAGAAGACGCTCAGTTTCACTTTAATGAATGGGGTAACAGGGCCTATACGGGAGTTAGAGGTGAGCAAAATAGAATGATGAATGAAAGGACCATGAAGAAAGCCATTATTTTGTGTGCTTACAAAAAGGATGATAAAATATAAATAATAATGACCTTAAAATATATTCCCCTAGCTTGCAGAATTCCAGCAGGACACAATTCAAACTTTCAGATATAACACTGAATTTCTTTCACCATTTGAACCTCCTTCTCTTTCCCATCTTGCCTCTTGAAAATGGGTAAGTTTTCCCATGGTAAGCCCCCTGTGAACGTCCTACCATGTTAAAATCTTCATTAACCTTCCCATCCCTCCTATTGAAAGTGACAGCTCCAACAACCCAGGTTAAGTGGACCACCATCCCCCCACCGCCATCCCCCCACTGTCTGCTACTCTCTTGGCTCTTCATTGGCCCGCCACCCTGGTGAAGCCACTCTCAAATGTGCTTGATGGCTTCCATTCCTGTTGACATCATAATTACTATATATTTCTAGGGCCACTCATGTAATAAAGTAAGGACACGGTAAAGACATAAGTAAGAAATACATATCTGAGCATATGTAGTGACAGGCCCTGAGGAACCAGGGACTGGCTATAAGGAAGTGCTGCCTGTGGGGCCTGCCTGACTATTTGTATGAGGTTTGGGGGTTCCTTGTCTTAGTCGCTCTTTAGGATGAGGGAGGTCCTTGTCTTAGTTGCTCTTTAGGGTAAGGGAGGTTACTTTGATCCCTCGTCTAGTTTGAGAACCCTCAGTTGTGCCTGTGACCATATAGGTCCTTATTCAACACATAGGAAATGAGAAAATGACTGACTTTCCAGACTGGAAATGAAGAGACTACTCCGGAAACCAAATGTTACATCCCAACATACACATGAACACCCTGCCCTTCCAATGAAGTAGCCCAAAGCTTTGACATGAACTCAGTGAATGATTAGAAATCACTGTCCATGAGGGGAGCTCTCTGCTTATCTTTCTTATAGATTATACAGGAGCCAGGTAAATTCTAAGGAAGCCTACCCACATGCCCTAACACTCACCTACCCTCCCCCCTTGGTTATAAATTAGAGGTGATATGCTAATCCTGTAGTCTAATGCTTTTCTTATGTTTCTATAAATAAATAGAAACAAAATCCATGTAAATATCATAACTTTTAAACATTGCTTACAAATATCTGGAATTTGCTTCTTTGTCCTAGTACTGTGAATTTATATGTATGTATATGTGTGTGTATATGCATATATGTATATATGTGTACACTGGTAGATGCTGAGGTGGGAGGATCGATCTCCATCGCTGAGAGTCACTGGTCAGCTAGCTGAAATGGCAAGGTGAAAAGGCCCAGCATCCTCCTATGGATATAGTACATGTGCACATGTACACACACACACACACACACACACACACACACACTATATGCACACACATGCATATACCACCCACACATGAACACATATGCACATACTACCCACAAATGTACACACATGCATACACCACCTACACAGAAACACACATACATATATTATCCACACATGTACGCACATGTATACACCACCCACATGTACACACCCATCCATATACCACCCACATGTGCATACACACATGCATACACTACCCACATATGAATACACCACCCACACATGCACATACACACACTACCCACATGTATATATATATGGGGCTTCTCTTTTCCCTATATATCCCATCTAGTAAGAATTCTTCAAGAAACCTGCTTTACTTAGAACAAGCAGCAATGAGTAAAATCTATTCTCTTTCCCTGGTAGCTTGACTACTGTGATGTGAGCCCAACATGATGTTCCAGCACTCTAACAATCTAAAAGCATACTTCAGTCACTGGATAAGTTGGGGATAAGCCACAGAGGATTGGGGAGAGAGGTTTATACATTCCTATACTCTTCTCGGATGTTGTAAAAACAGGAAATTAGAGGAAACAGAAGGTTCACAATCACCTCCTGCCTTTGTCTGTTTTGGGATTACACATTAAGTAAAAACATGTGAGGGGTCTTCATTCTGCTGACTAATGGAGTCTGTGGCACTCACTGAACACTGTGGCGTCTTGTTAAACAATTTCCTTTGCCGTAGTTCTCTGTGGCTGAAAGCCACACATCTTCACAGATGCCACAGGATGATACAGGGATTAGAGGAGCCTGAGACGTTTCTTTCACATAAATTACAACCTCAAATTTTGTTATCCAGCTACCAAATCATAAAATTCTTTTTTAAAAATGGTACTAGACGTCCACTGACATGAGCAAGAATTGGTTCTATTTGTGATCTCTGAGAGGAACTCATAAATAAGTCCTAGATTCTTTTAAAATAAAATAGCCTCAAATTTTTTTTCAAATTTACCTAAGCCCCTCATGCTATAAACACAAATCCAACAAGGGCCCTCTCTGGGTGCTGAGAGGTCATGCTCTCCCTTAGCATCTGCATCTTTCCCTTCCTCATTTTGCATCTCCAACTCCCCACACCTCCCTTTGGATCTTTACCAGGAAAGTAGAAAATAAAGGGGCAGGAACCCTGTGAGGTGTTCTGCTGATTGTCCTAAAACAGACACGGTATATTGTTCTCTAACATAAGACCTAGAAGGAACCATAGGAGAGGCGGGGTGGGGGGAAGAAAACAGGGGTCAGTCCTGTGCATAAAAGCAAGCTAAAGGATCCGCAGCACAGGCCACTGAGAGAGCAGCACCACAGATTTTCATACACATATGTGAGGAAGCAATTGGCCTGTGAGACTCGGGTCACAGGCATGAAATTACAGCATGCTGACATGAAGCTCCACATTCAAATACTAGGAGAGACTATGTGTATATATCCAGGAAGATCTGGCTATAATTTGTACTTTAGACGTCATGGAAAAACAGCTTCTCTGTATTTCTGCCTCTAAGAGTTCACTTTGGAATCAGGATTTCCACTGTAGCTAGTGAAGGTCTGTTTGGGAATGTTTACTCCCAAGTTCATGGCTGGTGCTGGCTGGCTGGGGCACAGCTAAGTCATTATGGCTTCGCACAAGGTCCAGGGAGAGGTGACCAACTATCTTCTCACTGACAGTGGGAACAAACCCTCCAATTCCTCTTTGGCCCTGTCATGGTCCTCTCTGACCATCCTCAGCTCCGATACCTTGCTGAATGAAAATGAAACAAAATTGTAACAAGGTAGCTCAGCTCCGGAGTGTCTTCCAACATCAGTGTCTGGGTGAGAGCCTTCCTTAGCAAAGAACACCTGCTTGCCATATTTAACCTGGACCTTTGGGATACAAACCTGGGCCCTGTGCGCTAATTCTCAGAGATGCTCTCCCATTCAAAAGTGAGCTAGGGCATACAGGTACCAGCAGGGGTACCCTCCCCCTCCTTGAATGAACAAGAACACCCAAAGTGCTTTTTTCAGCCTCCTCTTTGGTCTGCGGGAAAACGATTTTATCTACGCAGCATATCTCCGTCCTCTTCAGTCCTCGTCAGGCCCTGGAGACACTGTCAGTCATCCCTAGGAATTCCTAAGCACTCCCACACAAGGTTGACTCAAAGAAAATATAGGGAGTACATCAGGGGTTACCATACACAGATGAATCTATTAGGAACTTGTGTCATCTCCTAACTTGATTTAAGTGGTATTAAGAACACCTCTGGAGGCAGGCACTCTTACATAGGCAATGGTCCAAAAGGAAAGCAGGGGAAACAGAGAGAGGGGGAGGGGGAGGAAAAAAACACTGCCTGATTCTAATACACCTAATTAGCCATCGGCAGACTCTTAATTGCATACATTAGGATGATTCCATAGTGGAGATTAATTCTAAATATACCCAAGCAGCTGGTTAAGATGCCATGGATTACAGTGCGGACTGTACTTTTCCACTTAATTAGATATCAAAATTAAGCAGCAACAAGCATTTTGACATAACGGGGATCAAGCCTACGCTCCGACTCCCAGAGCTGCAGTAAAGTGACCGCTAAACAGAGCCGCACAGATGGAGAGATATTAAATGCCGCACTGGAAAGTAATTTCAAATAATAAAATATCAATATTTACATTTTAATTACCCCTACCGAGGGCCTCTCTGTCATTCCACTATTGCCGACTCGGCAAGGGGCTGGGAGATGACACCGTGGCTCTGGCTGCAATGACTGTTTTGTTTCCATTAAAGAATGACAAGTGCTTCGGAGGCAGTGACGCTCGGCGCACCCGTGAGGGTGACAGCTGATCAGAAAATTCATATTAAGGGGCTAAATGCTTCAGTGAGAGAATTCTCTGGGAGCAGCAGGCTCCTCCTCGAAGTACATCAGCCTTTCAGACTCTTCTGCCGAAAGTTTATTATTGGGGAGGCCCAAGGGAAGTTTTAGTCTCCCATGAAATATTTAGAACTGTAAAACGTTATGTGATGATTGTCAATTTAAAAACAATAATACTTGATGGGGGCAAATATGCGGGAGTTCTCTGCAAATCGCGGAGGAGGGGGTTGGGATGTTTCCTTTCTTATCCTCATTTGCATCAGCAGTACCACTAAGATGCTTGCCTACAGCATGGGACACGGCTTTCCAGACCTTAAAAACACCGGGCTTTGCCTTAACTATCTTTTCACTGGGATTTTATTATGCACAACCACCTCATGTCATAATTTCCTTGACTGCAAAAAGAAAGCCAAGAGTGGGTCATTATTCACATATGTGTAAGTATGCACACACATGCATATACATGAACAAAGGTCATTGTTCCCATATGTGTAAGTATGCACACACATGATTACACCTTCATTTTCCCCTCTAGTTTCTATTCCTTTCTCTTTTCTTTTTCAAATAATATAGCTAGGTCTTAGAACGTCTTACGGGCTCTTCCAAAGTTTAATTACTCTTTATAAAGTCTGAAGATAAGATTGGAGGGGTGGAGTATATATTCAAAGTGGCATGCTGCATTCACCAGGTAATAAAGGACAGCAGGAAAACCTTCCTTCCGAAATGACTGTCAAACATGTGGAGATCTTGAAAGAATGTTAATGCCTCAAGATATGAGCGAGCACAGAAGAAAAACTCCTTGGTCAGTGCACTGTCGTTGGCAGTTAACTGACCCCCTATCTCAGAGCCTGCGTTTATTTAATGTGTGGAGAGGAACAACCGTAAATGTGATGAATGGTTACAGCAGCAGGCAGAATAGAATTTTTCAAAGGACAGCAAAGGGAAGTTGGGGAGTTTTTATAGAACCTGGGTATTCTTTTTAATCCCATTCCTTAAAAAAAAAATCTGTTCTGAAGTTGAGATAAAGGCTGGGAAATAGGCAAGGGATACTAACGCGTGTTTCACAACCAAGAGGTGCTTTCCTCTTAAGGAAAAATAAGTATGCAGTGAAGCTTTCCTTTAGCATCCTTAGTGCTTCCAGGGCAAGACAGATCCCCATTTCTCAGCTCCCAGTACCTTTTAATTTCTGAAAGAGCCACGGTTGAAAATCTTAATTAATTGTTCCATACTGCTTCAGGATCATTATGCAACGTAATAAAGGCCGTGTAATTATGAAATTTTACAGCCATTACCAAGGCTGATGGCTCGTATTTCATCCTCAGCTGGACTCGATGGCTTTTAGGCACTCGGCTCCCCTTTGATGAACTACGGACAGATCTATCAGGCCCAAACAATATCCGGGCGAGGCGGCCCTAATAGCTACCAGAGATAAAGATAAACTATAAATCTGCACACACAAATGCAGTGCGTCGCCTGGGGACGACAGAGGAGAGGGTGGGAAGCTTGGGGTGGCCACTCCCGCGGAGGCGGCCTCCTGGGCTTCTCCTGCTCCACAATGGCTCAGGTGACATAAAAAAGAGAAAAGCCCAAGAGTATGTCTCATTTATTTTTTTCTATCTCAAAAAAAAAAAAAAAAATCAAATGGGAGGAGGAAGGGATATCCATGAGCATTGTACTCAGAGCGTTGCTTAAAGGGCAGGAATGGCTCAGATAGTCTAACCTCAATTTCATCTCATCGGGAGAAAATAAATGAGAAGGCATGATCTATGGGGTATGATGTTCTACGCCACACGCTGATATGGCAATCCAACGTGAGCGCGCAGCAACCTATTTCATTGCAATTCATGAGTGTCCCTTGTGCAGATATTAACATCTTCAAAATATTAATTTAAGAACCAGGAAAACCCACACTGAAACACAGATGGGATAAATAAAATCCGATTGCTACATGACTACAATGTTTATCGCTCTCAGTCATGATGATATCATGAGACGGCATAGAGCCCAGGACCCAGTGAGCCTCCATTTGCCTCACAGTTTCTCATCACATCTCTTTTGGTGAATTAAGCATTTCCATGGGTCCTCTTAAACTTTAAGCTAAATGGGAAAGGGCCATCTAGGAGGGTCATGTGTTACACTCCAGGGAGTATCTAGTTCAACTCTGCCTCCCGGACACAGGAGCAGTTTCAGCTTCTCAGTGCTAATGCCTTCAGTCTTTAGGATGCTATCCGTCTCACACTGGCTTACTTCACAAGCAGGAGCACAGGCAGTCAGCAACAGGGCTCATCCTGGGCAAAAGGCCCATGTGAGGGTCGATTTAAATCAGACTGAGCACTGCAGTGGTGGCCATGAAGGGCAGGCAAGGCAATGGAGGAGCAGATTGCCGGAAGGCTGGGTTCTAGGCTGATGGCTGGCAGGGGGGTAGGCTGGGTAGGTGTGAGGAGAAGATAATGCATATTACAATGGTGTAATGTTGGCTTCCAGGGCACTGAACTGCTGGAAAGCACCAGTTGGCAGAGTTCACAAAAGTGTGGATTATGGGTAAAGAGAACTGGCTTCAACATAACCATAGCTAGTAACCAGCTACATAGCCTTGAGCTGGACATTGACTGCTTAGTGTCTTCATCTATCATG
The DNA here is from genome assembly GCF_900095145.1 of Mus pahari. Taxonomy (NCBI): domain Eukaryota; kingdom Metazoa; phylum Chordata; class Mammalia; order Rodentia; family Muridae; genus Mus; species Mus pahari. The sequence goes on along the minus strand of NC_034594.1, from coordinate 160,155,501 downwards.
GATTCTTCACGGGTGTTCTTCAGAATAAGATCTAAAACAGACTTCCCATGGGCTGCAGATGTGGGTGCACGACTCGCACAGCATGCACATGCGAGGCCTGGGATTGATTTCCAGCAATGCAAAACTTGGTCTTGGTGGCTGGTGTCTATAATCCCAGCCACTGGGAGGTAAAGACAGTATGTAAGACCAGAAGTTCAAAGCCATCATTGCCATTCAGTGGGTTCAAGGTCACCCTTGATGCTTGAGAGACTATTTCAAAGCTAATCACAGGAGCACCCTGTCTCTATGGGTGGACACTTCCTCTGCCTGGATTCGTCTTTAGGACGACTGTATTATATTTCTTTTATGTCTTCTCGGATACCCTGTTTGAAAACTAAACATCCGGAGTTCCTTCCTCCTTCTTACCCATACTGGCAGCCTATCCGACTGCCTTACCTCTTGTTTATCAGGAAGCAGTTTGTTTCCTCTTCCTGGGGGTGGGGGTGGGGTGTCTTTTTCAATGCCCTCTGTCCTACCTACTCTATCCACCTTCTATGCTTTTTTTCACACTTCATCTATGCACCCCCTTTAATGTCTGTCAGTCTCTCTCCTTCCTTTAGCCCTTCATCCTGAGCTTAATTTTCCATCTGTCTTTCTGTCTCCCTGCCCAGCCTGATGCCTGGGGACGTGGACCACTCAAGCTGCTCTCCTGAGCTCCACGGACCACACAAGCTGCTCTCCTGAGCTCGCCCACGGACCACACAAGCTGCTCTCCTGAGCTCGCCCACGGACCACACAAGCTGCTCTCCTGAGCTCACCCACGGACCACATAAGCTGCTCTCCTGAGCTCGCCCACGGACCACACAAGCTGCTCTCCTGAGCTCCACCACGGACCAAACAAGCTGCTCTCCTGTGCTCACCCACTGTCTTCTGAAGTCTGGATCTTCTCTCTCACCTAACTGCCACCTCCCACAGCCTGGCTTCCCTTCCTCTTGCTAGCCCTTCTGTCTAGTCTGGTACACTGCCCCCGTTACCCAACAGTCTCCACTGACACTCACCGACCATCTTTCTTCTGGATTTCCTGCTGTCTGTGTTTCGGTCTTCCCATGCATATACACAGCAGCTTTTCTCTGCCTGCTCCCTGCTCATTCCCACTGCTGTAAGGAGGTAGCATTGCCAGCTCATCCTTTCCTTAAAGAGATGGACATTTTATTCCCAACCTTTCACTATTCATTCAAACCTAAATATCCCACAGGCTTCCCTGGTTCTTCTTACATAGCACTCTCATCTCTGTAGACCTATTCCACATATATTCCTCAAGGGCATGATAAGACACCCCAGTTACTCAGAATGTATCAATAAAAAAGACAGCTTTGAACAAGAGAACTTAAAATTTGGAGTTTGCTTTGACCTTTCTCCTACATCCAATTCTTCCCCACAATCATCCGTCTTCTGGCTCTTCAAGTCACATTGCTCTTGTCAAGCTCTTGAGGTCTCTGCCTGAGCTCACCCAGCGGTCTCTCTCCTCCCTTCCCCGATGTTTGTCCCTTCCCAAGTAGATCTGTAAGAAAGGATGCCATCTTCCTAGCTCTGTGACTTGCTTATGTGAGTTCCCAGAGTCCTTCAAAGTCAGGGTCCTATTCTTCTTCTCTGTAAACTAATGAGGAGGCAGAAGAGGAGAATGACTTATAACCAAAAATTTCCTGAAGGCTTACTGTGTGCCAGGTACCACACTGAGCAGTTTTGTTTGGTGCCTTTTATGAGACAAACATTAGAAATATAATAAAGACAGGATTTAGGTCTTCTGAGGGTTGACACTGGGATCAGGGGGAATAATGATAGAAAACAGACAGGAAGCCAACAGTGCAGCAGAACAGACTGTCTTTATCACTGGGGACTAAATGGCCTCCCTGCATAGACTGTGTGAAAGAGGAGCCACCTGGTGAGCAGGTTAAAGGTTAAGTCTTAGGAAGCCTCATTGGTACCCGGCCTTTAAGCAGATGTCCTAACAAGCCAAGAGTGCGTACCTGTGTCTAAATGCTGCAGACAGAATACGTGGATATCCCACATACTAAAATGTCAGACCCTCAATGTCCAGTTCAGAAGAGGGAGCATCGGGGATGATTTGGTCTCAGTTTCATACAGTTTCATGAATGGAATTAATTGCCTGATTAAAGGGACCTCAGAGATCTCTCTCCTGAATTCCTGCATGCCCACAACTGAACAGACTGGCCCAGGCACTAAATCTGGCAGCACTTTGACTTTTAACTGCACGCTGGTATTTTTGTTACAGCAGCCAGGACAGACAGATACCCTAGAAAACAGCCGTTGAAGAGGAAGGAACAGCAAAGATGCCCACACCGAGGAGAGCCTCCTTGTGGTGCCTCAGAGCATGATGGCAGGGAGGCCAGAGACAACACTGGAGCCTGGCAGTTGGCTCTTAGCATAGGTGTGCCACAAAGGCTTTGTAAGCTTTTGTAGACTTACCCTTTGAGAAATATGGGAAGCCACCCTGGCCAGGGGGGGTTGGCAATGAGAAAATGATACATGATTTATATTTTCAAATATGACTAGGCACATACAGCCAAGGAGGAAAATGTGACGAGCACTTAACTAACATTTAACTAGTCTCTAACATTTAACTAGTCTCTATGGAGACTATTCTACCTTGGTTCACACTCTACATAAAAAGACAGTAAAGTCCAAACACATGGAAAGTCACATGACTAAAGCATTCATTATAGGGTCTGTACCCAGCCACTGCATCCAGAACCTAGGTAGGGCTGAACCACCTTTTACCAGTAGCAAACTTCTTGTGTGCCCACTACCACGTACACTTCCCCAAACAAGCCATGCCAGTGTGTGTATGGCTCTACACTTGGGTCTGCAGCGGCTACCCCTGCTTCCCTGACAACCTCAGATCTCTTTAACCATCCATGCATTTCTTCAGTATTGTTCACAAGTATTTCCTTGATAACCCAGGCCAATGAAGGTCTCCTTTTCTCCTTTACCACTGAGCCCACGTCTATTGCTACAGATGCCAAGGAGGGCAGCGGCTCTCCCGAGGCACTCTGCGCCCTCATGTTCCTAGTCTTCTGCAAATAACTGTGATGGAGAGATGACTGACTCAGTGGTTCAGGGTTCCTGCTGCATAACTAGAGTTTGGATGGCAAGACCCACATGGAGCAGCCCCAAACCACTGTTACTCCTGCTCCTAGGCGTCCAACCCCCTCTTCTGGCCTCCATGGCCACCGGCGCATGCGTGTGTGCATACATTCACAAAGACGCCTATACATAGAGAAAATAGAAGCCTTTTTTAGACTTTTTGAGCCAGGCTCTCACTGTGTAGCCTGACAGGCCAGAAACTTGCTAAATAGACAGATCATCCTTAAACTCAGGTATCTGCCTGCCTCTGCCTCCCAAATTCTGGGATTAAAAGTATATACCATACAAAAATCTTTTTTTTTTTTAACCTGAAAATAACCTCTTTTTGTTTTGGGTGTGTGTGTGTGCCTAGACTGCACGGTGTAGGAAGAGCTAAGTCCTATGGAGCACTGCCTCCGGCTGCTTTTCCCTCTCAAGGCTATCCAGACATCCCTCCAATAGAAATTAGCATTTCCATTTTCCTTTCTATTCTTGGGGTTAAGTTCTCACAGGCCAGGTACCAAGTTCAAAACCCCCGGTGTAAGTTGGCTTTGGAGGTTAAACCTTCTGGGTGATGAAAACAAGCACTAAAAGGAGCTGGAGAAATCCTGAGAAAATGATTCATTCTATGTTAACTGAGTACCTAAGGAAGCTGTAGCCCACAACACTTAGAGAAACAATTCCCATGCAGATGTGGCAATGCCATGGAGAGATTTATATACCCATCACCATGACTTACAACTAAAACACTTGATAGGTACGCTTATGAGTGTTCACTACTCAAAATCTAAGGCTGATGAGGTTCATAGACGCTCAGAGGTTAAGGGCCTTGGCTACTCTTGCAGAGGACACTGCCTTTGCTCAAGGCTCCCACACTATAGCTCACAACCATCTTTTAAAATAAAACAAAAAAGACTTATTGTTTTATGCATGTGACGCACCAGCAGAGGGTGTCAGATCCCATCACAGATGGTTGAGAGCCACCTTGTGGTTGCTGGGAATTGAACTCAGGACCTCTGCAAGAGCCGTCGGTGCTCTTAACCACTGAGCCATCACTCCAGCCTGCTCAAAACCATCTTTAACTCAAGTTCCAAGGGATTTGATGTGGTATTCGGGTCTACAAAGGCATCAGGAGCATAGGTGACATACACATATGCATGCGGACCAACACAAGTACCCATAAAACAAAACAAATACATCTTAAAAAATACTACACACATAGAAGACAGATTTTTCCAGTCCTGTCTAGGATATGAAGACCAACACTCCCACTGTAAAGAAATGGTTCAATATCAATCTCTGCAGTCTCACTCCACAGTCATGATGTAGAGCATCAATTTTGCCAACTTCTATGATAGGCAAGCAAGAAAACGCATCCGATTCCCTGAAGCATTATCCCCTAGACAAGCCTTTGGGGAAGGAAGTGTTTAGCACCACCTGACCAGCTAATACTTGAGCTGGGACAGTTCCTAAGGATGTAGACCCAGAGGGGTTCAGTGCAGGGAAACGCTGGAGCACACCGTGACCACTGGCACTGGTCCCTCTCTTCCTCCTTTGTTTATCATCACCCTGGTTCTCCCTACACCAACCACATGGGACTCCTTCCTATTTCTCAAAGATCCAAGCATGGGTCTGCCTCCAAAGTCATGTCCATAGATCTCTTCCAGCCAAGGGTTCACCTCCACAGGTCAAGCATATTTCTTTTCCTCCTTTTGATCATTTTGTTTGCTGTTGAATCACAGCTGTTTAGCAGAAATTCTTACATTTCCATGCCCTAAAATGCATGAAAAACTAAATGACAAGATGAAAAAGACACATTTAGCACCAACAGGGCAGTGACATTATGATCAATTGGTCTGTCTATAGTGGAAGATGATCAGCAGGTGCTCGGCTCTCACTGTGTCTTCGATGCTAAGAACGATTAGTAGTCCTAACCCAAGATGTCACACATGCAGGTAAGAAGTTTTGCTTCCAAAGTATCTCCTAACTCTTGTGTAAAGACTACTTTATAACAGCTCTTGGCCAGTAGGACTATATGGGTGCTTTATTTCATCATCTCAATACCTGAAGTAAAGTTTAAAATATGATTTAAAGAAAACGTAGCCCAGAAATCTGAAATGTACACTCTATCCTGTTCCCTAAACATTCTGTCTGGCCACATTATATACAGAGTTTTTGTACTTTCCTATCTCCATTTACTGCAGACCTAAGAATGAGGTAACCCTTTGAGCCTTCTGGCTTATTAAATTTCCCCCAGAATTCAGATATTGCTACTTTCATATTCTCAAGGATCTCAGAAAAGGCAGTGGCCTCAGAAGGTCACATGGAATGGAACTGGGGAGACTTCCACATGCTATGCAGAAGCAGGCCTTGTAGATTCCCAGCTGACCATGTTTCCCATTTATTGCACACTTTACATTAGAACAAAAAGTAGTACCGCAGACTGGTGATTTCCACCTTTCGTGGAAGACCACATGTGGCTACAGACAAGGGCCACACACCACAAAGTAAGTGTTCAAATATTTATCAATTACATAAACTGGCAAGCATAGCTTGTGTGTACTATGTTCACATTTGCAACAATGTGTTCTTACGTTCATAGCTGCATTCAATTTTCATGTAAATAAAAATGCTTGTAAGAAACTTGACATTTATTAATTAATAGTTAAGGGGCAAGCAGAAATCTCATTTTCATCTCCTTTTTGTTTCTCTAAGATGGAGAAAAGAACTGGGGCAGTTGGAATTTAGACCTAGAAATTGGAATATAGGGCTAGAAATAAAGACAGCTCAAATCCAATTATATCGCAAATGAACTGTTTTCAGGGAGACATCTCCTTTAATAGAATCAATTTTGTTTATCATCAGGAGGATTTCTTGCTGCTTAACATTCAAGAGAATTATTTATTTAAAAAATGAAGATTTGGGTTTTTTTAAATTTCTATTCAAAGCCAGCATTTTGTCAAGATGTTTCTTAATAACTCACAAATGTGACAGTTACAGATGTGCTGACAAGACAGGATTTCCTTTTGATGCTGACAACACTAACGAGAAAGACCTGCTTCAATGTACTTCAGATTCTTCCAAGTTTGTTAATTAAGCAGGAGGCCTTTCCCACTGGAATGGTGCAAGGTATTTATTAATACTTCATCCCACAAACAGAACAAATGTACGGCAAAGATGGCAATTATCAAACACACGGATGCTTTATCGACTTGGCGGGGACAACCCCAAAGATGGTGTCTGATTATGATCTTTTTCAAGATATTTTAATTGTGCTTCTTAACCTGATAAATTAAAAACTACAGGGCAATCTCACTTAGATCACAGACAAAGGAGATCCTATCAATTTGCAGTAAAAACATAAGAGTGCTTGTATCGGCTTTAATTACATCCCGAGTTTAACACGCAAATTCAACCTGATCATAGGATGGAGAATTCACTATCGCTGCTCAGCCTGTGGCTTTATCATTCTTCAGGTGGCGGTTGATTACACAGCAGGAGCCTCATCTAGGAGTAAGTTTGGGAAGTAAAATCTCAGAAGAAAATGTTTTCTCAGATATCTCTGTGTCTGCTGGTGACTTTTGTGACCACATCTTCCAAGTACCTACTGTGGCTTTGAACACAAAAGGAGAACTTTAAAAGGAACAGCCCAAGACTCCCCTTTTCTTGAAGCCAACACATAGACTGAGGGTGTGGTTCCCTTCCGTTTCATGTCTATGATCAGCTTTATACCAAAATTCTTCAGCAGTCTCTCTAACCAAATCTTCCACTTTTCTCCAGGGGCCATTTATCTTCAACCTAAACTTCACTCCACTGATTATTCTTGCCCATCAAAGACTTGAACAGTAAGTCCCCAGAGCTTTGGTTGTTGAAGGGTTGGGATTTTCATCTTGACCCCAGTCTGGGATCTTAACTTGGTCCGGTTCTCTAAATGAACTGACTGAGAGGTGTTCTGCATTAAGTGTTATGAACTGGGCGCCAGTGTATGGCTGTACGTGTGTGGCTCTGACAGGACGAGAAGATGGAGGAAAGTAGGAAGAGACAAGGAAAGGATAGAGGGGGAAGAGACATGGGAAGAGGAGAAAAGGGTGTGGGGGGGAACTGGGGAAAGGGGTGTGATAGAATCGAGATAGGAGTTGGGAAGAGAGGAGTGCAGGGGAAGTAAAGGAGGAAGGGAGACAGAGGTTGAGAGAAGGAAGGAATGTGGGAGTCAGTGTGGGAAGAGTGTAAAGAAGCTAGTTCTACTAAACTCCTGCCTGACGGTTCCTACGTGTCCTACCTGCCTAAGCGCACCTTTCTCAAGTTCACATCTTAATGAACTTGATGCTGTGCTGTGCTGTCCTGAGGATCATTTCTGTCCTCCTCACTATGGGAATCATTAACTACTCCACCAAGATTCAAGTTTCTTTCATCATTGGAGACATAAAGGGGATGCCATATTCTGATTCCTTACAAGGTTACCCAAGCACTGCTATAGCTCCTAAATCAACAGAAATGGGACCACATCCTATAATCATATCACCATGAGCCACAAGCGGGCAGGGGTGAATGACTCCCCCACATATCCTGGAGGAGGCATAAAACCATTGTGTGCCCTCCCCAAGTTAGTCAGAGGAATGTGTACTATTTAGCACACATACGTTACACATTGTCGTCATCATTTTGTGGATATTTTTTCAAATCGTTAAGTTTCTATACTCTATTATTAAGTAGATCAACGTTTTTTTAATAATTAGGGATGTGTTTTAAAGGAGTGTTTTTCTACAGAAAAAAACCTCCCAGCAACATCACAGAATTAGACTTTTTTGAATCTACCTGAAGACTTGCTATTGAACTTTAGGTCTCCATTTCTCATGGGAAATAGTGTTATCCAGGTAAAAACGACCCTCACTTTGATGCCACTGGCTTTAATTTAGTGTTTCTTTGCACTCAAATAGCTCACAGTTCAGGATGCCACGTGCTGTCTCCTCCCCCAGGAGATGGCATCGGGAGAGAAGGGTGGAGGTTTTGAACTGGGACTTTTAGGAGAAGAATCAAAGGATGCTAAATTATCCTGGAATACAAATAATTTCCCAATCCAAAAGACAGGCGTACCTGTGTTTGTCAGTTAAGGGCAGGAGAGAAATGAACCCAGAAACTGATAACAGCACACAGGAGACTTGTGAGCCACTGCGGGGAACACAGCCCTGTATGTTCCAAACTTCCCATGTCCTCCCATGGTCAGTCACCACCTATAGCCCTGTTCATGTCTCCACTACTGACATTCCAAATTTGTCTTAAGGCAGGAGAGGTGGCTCGGTGGTTAGGTGCACACTGTCTGCTCTTCCAGAGGTCCTGAGCTCAATTCCCAGCAACCATATGGTGGCTCACAGCCATCTATACTAGGATCTGATGCCCTCTTCTGGCATGTGGGTGTACATGCATATAGAGCACTCTGATACATAAACAAATCTTTTGGGTCTGGAGAGATGGCTCAGCGGTTAAGATCACCGACTGCTCTTCCAGAGGTCCTGAGTTCAATTCCCAGCAACCACATGGTGACTCACAACCATCTGTAATAGGATCTGATGCCCTCTTTTGGTGTGCCTGAAGATAGATACAGTTGGTATTCACATACATAAAATAATAATTTAAAAGGCAGTTTACTGTTTATTCTTCAGTTACATGATTTTAGGGTTAGGGTTAGGGTTCAGTTATATGATTTTACATTCCNTACCAGTATTTTCCAAGGTCAGAGGATACAAAATTAGGTAAACATTCAAACGTTTTCTTTGGGACCACTTTTGCAGGGTCCTCGGACTGCAAAGTTGACTTAGCTTGGCAGTGCTTTTGTGCCTTATTAAAGCCCCCGAGCTTCTGATGTTTCCTCTTGGAGCTTCATTTAGTGACATTTCAACCTCATCTACTATGGTGATTTGGGGCATTTCCTTGGTTTACTGTCGGAATTATGATGACATTTTCAGAGTAGCTCCCACTGCACAGAGAACAGAGAACTGGTATTCACTGTGGGATGGGTGCTCTGATCAGTGGAGGCTTTGCAGTGTCTACCTCCACTAAAACTCACAGTACCATGGGAATGACATTCCTCTAAAGAGACAGAAATGAAAGAGCTCAAGAAATACTGAAGAAAAAACAAGCAAGTCTCCATCTTGAGCTTATCTGTAATATCTAAAGGAATGCCTCAACCGTGGGTGGTGGTTTCAAATATCAAATTAACAGGAATGTTAGATCATTTGGATTTGAATATGATCTCAAAGGTGAACAGCCATCACCAGCCTGGTATCAAAAGAAGGATGGACATGTATGGTCACGGTGAACATGTTGGGGCACTCACAGACTTTGGGTCCAGTTTCCTCATCTGAATAAAAGAGAATCAGAAATCTACCAACCTCCCAGGGGTGTGGTGAGCACCAGAGCAAGGGGACGCACAATGTATTCACTGTCTTTACAGTCCATACGTCACCTGTGTGAATGGCAGTCCTAGCCAGAAGGGCCACTCTACAGTCATTGTGAATTAAAGTTATTATTCTTTTGTGCTTAGTAGAAGTTCCCAACCATAACAGAAGAATATAGCTCATTTAGGTGAACTTTTTTACCTCAAATTCTAAAACATTTTAGTGGTATTGGTTGAAAAAAAAAACAATTAGACATCTCTGTGTTTCTAAAATAAATTCACTAAGCATGGTTTTCTGTGTGAGCCGATGTCAGTATAATGTTATCATTTACTTGGACACCCAGAGTGGCCTGGGGTCTCTGTACATGTCACTGAGGACTATAATGGAGCCAGGCTCCACTCCAGAGCTTCCTAGTGTCTGCTTGGCAGTTTTTAGTTTACTCCATGAAGACCCTCTGACTTTTAATTACTGACCATGAGAGAGTCCCTTTAGCACAATCTTCTCTCTGCTTTGCCCGGAAGAAGAAAAGTAGTTAAAAAACGACACAAGCCCAAACTTCCTCTGAGCGAAGGCCACAGAGCTGCTCTACAATTGTGTGTTAGGCAGCCCCAGATCGCTGTAACAAAACACCTGTGGGAACAAACAAGAGAAAAATATTCCCTGTGCACACATATTGGAGGGTCCAGGTCACTTCAGGGTGGGGAACAAATCTGCCCACCTCATAAGTCAAGGAAGAACGAGAAACTAGCATTCCCACGGGGATGTGACCGAAGGGTCCTTACCAGCTCCCACCTCGAATGCTTCTACTCCCTGCTAACACGACGACAACCTTTGGGGAACAAATAATGTTCTGAATATAGAATTATGTGTTTGGGGGCTTGGTCAGAGATAAAATAATGGGGGATTTTTTTGTTTGTTTGGCTTGGTTTGGTCATTTGGAAAGGAGTCTTCTGTAGCCCAGGATATCCTACAGCTTACTATAACCCAGGCTGCCCACACATTTTCAGCAAGACTCTTCCCTCAGTCACCAAACCCAGCTTCAAGACTTCTGTCTTCTCTAACAGTTCTCGGGTTACCTGTCTTGTTCAACATTTTACCCACGGTTCTTCGGTGGTCACAGAATGAATTCAAAGACAGTGATAATTTTTATTTTAAAATTTAAATGGGAACTTCCATGTACCTATAAGGTTGCTAGGGTTATTGTTTTCCCTCTAAAATAATTAAATAAACACTTTAAGAATTGGAAATTTCCAGTAAGAGTTGTCATAAGCCTTTGTGAATTAAAGCTTAAGGGGAGGTAAAGATAAACAGAAACACCTAGCTTGCAGACTGCACAAACCCAGCTGACTGTGTAGAAGAACTTCATTCTGTAGAGAAATAAGATGTCATACACAAAGCCAAATTGCTCTGAGCTCTCATTGGTCCCCTTCCAGAGCCCTTCATCACCAGCCTTGATGTCTGACCTCACATCCTTTCAGGTATTAGGCTAGTATATTCCAAAGGTATTGCCTAACAGAATGCCTGCGTTCACCAACCCCAAAGCTAAGGACGTCTCCAGAAAGCATCTCAGCACTGGGGCAGAGGTTCCTCTGCTTTGCTGTAACCAGCCTGGTGTTTCCACCAAAGCATCCTTTGTTCTATGACTACAAAGTTCATGTAATAATTTCCATACTAGGACATGTTATTTGGGACGTCCCTAGTCCATGTTCCTGTGCCACAATCACTCTTATTTGGCTCAGAATAAATTAATATCCATCCCTTCTCTTGACACAAGGGCTGAACTTTCCATTGACACCCCCTGTGTATTTACAAATAACTCCCAAAATTATTCTGCAATACTACATTATATCATGCGAAATAACTTTATGTAAGCCTTTATATACAGGTCAGTCTGAAGCTATGAGAGTCTCATCTCCGTGACTGAATTCCAAGCATTTCTAGATTAATATAAACATTTAATCCACTGTTTATGTACAACGTTTCTCTATCAAAAATTAAAAATTTCACTTGAATTTGTAAAACCTACATCAAAATAACCACAAATTAATTGTTTAGTAACTAAGCATCCATTTCTATATTTATTAAAGTGCACCATGCTTATACAATGGGTTTCAAGGCTCCTATTACACTATTATTTGTGGATGTGTAATTAGTCCCATGCTTCGTAAGAAATTTATAATAAAATTATATTCAAACATCAGTGATCACTTTTTAGAGCTCATTATTCTTTCTGTTTGATTTTTATATAATAACTATAAGGCTTTCTCCCTGACTATGCTGTGCTGGTACAAATACACCCCATCTGCCCAATAAACATTGTTGATTTTGTTAATGAAAAACGTATTTTGTCATATGAGGACAGAGAGTCTTAAAACTATCAAACTGACTCTTGAATTATTTGAACAATACACCGGAGAGCCTCCTGTGGATGGGGGTTAAGCTCAAACCTAGCGGCCTGTTCTTTGTTGGGAATACAGCAGCACAGGATCTCCTTTCCTGGGCCCTGTAGCGGATTTGTGAGCATCTGTAACCCCTGCCCATTGCTTCTTCCTCACCTCAACTCCCACATTGTGACAAGTGGGATGTCTCTAGATGCTGGCAATTGTTCTCAGTGGTGAAAAGTTTCCCATGGAAAGGGACCACTAGGGAGGGGTAATGTAAAGACATACTTCCTTTCCAAATAAATTCTCAATGGACAGTAAGGGTGATTTCAAGTATGTCTTTTTTTCATCGGGCATATGTGGCAGCCCTGACCTCTCAGAGCTCTGGAGGCTGAAGTGGGAAGGATGACCACTGCGCATCAGAGTGTGTTTTCGTTTACGGAGCATTTTCCCAGACCCAACAAGCCACAAACTTGAGCTAAGCCTCTCTTCTTGCTGAACTTGTCCCAACACCAAATCTTCTCGAAGCGATGCTATCCTGCCTGCGTGGATCTGCAAACTGCGGGGTGTCACACTTGTCTAAAGGTTCTGTCACAGCCTTGGATTTTTAAATAACTTTTTAACGAGGGACCTTTGTTTCCCAAGGGTGGACCAAGTGCATCAAGGACTAACAAGAGTCCTGCATGAGTCAGTGACATCCATGCTCACCAGCAGATCTTTTCAGATCTTGCTGTCTAAAAATGAAGTAATGAAATAAGATGAAACTAGGCTGGAACTCAAAAAGTAGAGCAGGACTAACCGATCTAAGAGATTTGAGGTTGCAGAGTAGGTCAACACCAAGGTTTGGAATGAAACTGACCTGACCTTAAATATCATAGCCACTCTCTCACCAGCTTCAGACAAGTCGTTTGACTTCTCAGACATGGTGGGTCCTTCATCAGAGGCTGATTTCTAAGATTAATCAGGCTACGAATAGAAATCAGTGCTCGGCAAGGGGGCTGACAGCTCGGGGAGGAGGATTTGGGCTGAATCCACATGGGTTTGGGATGAAGGCACAGTCTTCGGCCTTTAAGGCTTCACCATGGGGGTCTGAAGGGCAGACTGGAGGAGCCCAAATCCAAAGGTCCCCCAGCATTTTCTCAGTCTCTCGGAACAACCTAAGCTTCTGTTCTGTATCTTGGAAATATCATCAAATTCTGAATCCAGCCCTGCCCTTCAGGTTCCCACCACCCAGCCCAAAGGACGGGAGGCACACACCCGAGTGAGGCTGCACATGCAGGCCGGCTGACGCCGCCCGAAGCCGATGGTACCAGCATGTGTGTTAATACATCTCATACATTAGAGATGTAAATTTTATTCTTGGCGCTGAAAGCCAGGTGATTAATTCTTCATAGCGTCGTGATCAATTGGTGCAGATGCTCCACCTGTATTAGTGTTTGTTTGTGTGCACATTAGGAAGAGGAGTGCACCAATAACACAGGTGTCTGACAGAGCTGAGAGACACTCTCTGAAGCGGGCAAACATTGAGATCACTAGTTAGGTTGCACGCAGCACTGCCAATTTTTTCAATTAGACCCATTATTGATTTGATGAAATAGCAAATTAAACATACCATGGTGGTATGTAAATTTGGTTAGAGGGAGCAGAAGGTTCTGGGACAGAGCTTCAAGGCACAGGAACTATTGGCTTACATCAGCTGTCACTCATGGGGGGGGGGAGGTCCTTGGCCGTGGCCACTCTATAGAGGTTCCTTGAGAGCCATGAGATAGCTTGTAAAATAACCATTAGAAAAGACCAATATGTATTTTTTTAAATACATGTCAAATATAGAAGGAAAAGGATCCTGAAAAATCTAACCCCAAATGTAAATAGAAAAAATTGGGAGGGGTGAGCCCAGAAGCTGTTTCTATAAAAGATAGTGGACTTTGCCTGCCCAAATGTAATGCAAGAAGACTATATCCAGTGGGCACAGTCATGTGAATATCGTTATGTTGATCCAAGAATTTTGCCCATCTACTCCCTTGGGTGGCCACTCCCTCAGATGACTACACCCTCAGACTTTTTGAAACTTCCCAGCTTTGTCTATAACCAAAGTCTAATCCAATTTACAGGATACCTGCTTCAAGTTTGGAAAGATGGCTCTTCATTGCTCAATAAATAAGGTCTATCACTTCTGCTGACAAATGAGACCCTGTTTACAGTCCTGGCTTCATTAGAAAACAAAGTGGTTAGATTCCTTGTTCATACCTCATGATTGTGTTTGTACATTCTATAGTTGAGAAAGCCCTTTCTTTAGGAAGTCCACCCTGTCTTGAAAGTTTCAGGTTTCTACCGGGGTCTATGGTAGTGTACTCAGTTATGTGGCCAATGTCCTTAGAGCCCTGCATTAATGCCTCTGGGCTTGTCTGTAATCACTAACAGACAGCAGGACTTGTTATCTCTTGTTGTTGGTTTTAAGAGGCAGGATATCATGGAGCCTGAGGTAGCCTCAACCTCATCATGTAGCCAAAGAGAAGCTGGAAGAGCTAAGCTTCCTGGCTCTACCCGGTGATTGCCGAGGCACAGGCGAGCGGTATCACCGTCACCTTGTCTCCAATTATAAGACTAAGGCTATAGCAGGATTATGGATGTCACTGCCTGGAAGTGATTTACAGAAAAGGACTGAAAACATTGTTTTCATAAATGTTGAGGTTTGAGCTGCGGCTATGTATTATAAGGTGAAGTGGGTGGGTGGAGCATCCAAGGTCTGGTTGCCCTAGAAAATCTGCACGTAGACCCAAGTGACACTATGTGATGTTGCCCCCAAAATATTAGTGATTGCTGAATAAAGATGCCTATAGCCTACAGCTGGGCAGAATTGATGTGGGCCAGGCTTGGTGTTCCTAGGCTTGGGGTCAGAGGAGACCATGAAGGGTGAAAGTAGAAGGTGGAGAGAGGAGAAAGACACATAGCTTAGGAGTCAGGAAAGCATGGCCCTGAGGGCTGGCTTATTAGAACTAATAGCAGCCCAGAAGAAACACAGTAAGTCGTAACTCAGGGATATCAATAGGAAATAGATTCTAATAGCAGAGGGTAGATATCTGCCCAGCATCAGAGGTAAAAGCTTATTATAAATATAAATGTTGTCTGTGTGTTTTATCTGGGAACTGAATAATCAAAGGCAGGACAGAAGCCCCAGGTTTAGATTAAATATTTTCTACAACACATAAATAAGTAAATAATGCAATGAAAAGGTGTACTACTGCTGACTTTACATGGGCGTGCCCTTTTAAGTCGTGCTCTAAACCTCTGCTCTGCTCCGGGTGAACAGGGATGCCTGTGAGTGAGAGAATGCTGTGGCTGGTTGGTGGGCTCTCACTTCTAACTGTGCAGAATGGGACAAATCTGTCAAGACACTGGAGTCACCAAGTGACAACCTGAAGTGCCACCAAAACAAGCAGCAGGTGCTCCGAGGTCAGATAGACAAGTTTTTTCAAGGTCAGATACACATGTTCTTCACATGCCACTTAGCAACTTGTTCTAGAGAAGGTAAACAATGTTTGCAGAGAAGAGAAAAGGACAGTGTGACCTGGGAAAAACATGGAAGAGGAGAGAGAGGGAGAGAGGGAGAGAGGGAGAGAGGGAGAGAGGGA
>NC_034594.1:160122855-160132855 GCF_900095145.1 Mus pahari | reverse complement strand
ACAGAGCAGTTTTCTCATGATGTCCAAACAAGTTACCTTTTCTAACTCTTCAAGTAGTTTTGCAAACAACCCAAAAGACAGAGGTAACAGCCTCATGAAGACTAGAAGGGACTACAGAGTCCTGGAGTAGGTCCACAGAATCCCTGTGTCATGATAAGCCTCAGTCAAGGTCACTCCCAGCCATTTCAAACTTCTGAGAGTTCATGGTGGATTGAAAAGCACATAACTCGTTCCCCATCGTATCACTCCATAGAGCTTAGTGATCATCCCAAACCCCTATAAAAACCACAACAGATCTTAGGTCATAGGGTCACAGACACCCTGGGATATCACAGAACAATTAATCCAGAGATAATATAATATATTGATTATATTGACTAATATCTCAGTGTGAATTGCTTCAACCATTCTGATTTAACACTTTTCTTTTTTTAAAATTTATTAGATATTTTCTTTATTTACATGTCAAATGCTATCCCGAAAGTTCCCAATACCTTCCCCCAGTCCCTGCTCCCCTACCACCCACTCCCACTTCTTGGCCCTGGCATTCCCCTGTGCTGGGTCATATAAAGTTTGCAAGACCAAGGGGCCTCTCTTCCCAATGATGGCCGATTAGGCCATCTTCTGCTACATATGCAACTAGAGACATGAGCTCAGGGGGTATTGGTTAGTTCATATTGTTGTTCCACCTACAGGGTTGCAGCCCCCTTCAGCTCCTTGGGTACTTTCTCTAGTTCCTCCATTGGGGACCCTGTGTTCCATCCAATAGCTGACTGTGAGCATCCACTTCTGTGTTTGCCAGGCACTGGCATAGCCTCACAAGAGGCCACTATATCAGGGTCCCTTCAGCAGAATCTTGCTGGCATGTGCAATAGTATCTGGGTTTGGTGGCTGATGATGAGATGGATCCCCAGATGGGGTAGTCTCTGGATAGTCCATCCTTTCATCTTAACTCTAAATTTTGTCTCTGTACCTATATCCTTTCATGGGTATTTTGTTCCTTATTCTAAGGAGGAATGAAGTATCCACATGTTGGTCTTCCTTCTTGGTTTTCTTGTGTTTTGCAAAATGTATCTTGGGTATTCTAAGTTTCTGGGCTAACACTTTTCAAGATGAAGTTTCAATCAGATCTTTCACAATTCAGATCTTAGAGGCCTTATCTCTGACTTCAGGAAATTGCTTTCCTTAGCACAGAAGTCAAGGTTCTCTGTGACAAGGCTTTTGGCCTCTCTCTCTTTGCTTCTTCTAACATTCTTAGCCCTCATTACTCCATGTAGTTTCAAGTTCATCTTTCTCAACACAGCACTGTAAAGTTCTGAGAAGTCAAATATGTGAGGTATTCATGTTTGTGTGTGCATAGTATCTTATATGGGTGTTACTAAATGCTTATGTGCAGGGAAGAGGAGAAAGAAGGAAGGTAGATATTGATTAAGTGCTAAATATAAGAGCTATCTTAGTGATTTGTTGGATGATTGGTTGGTGGGTTGGTGGCTTAGCCTGGATCTCACCCTGTAGCCAAGGCTAGCCTTGATTGTGGAGTCATGCTCCTGCCTCAGTTTCTAGTGATCTCGAGTTACAGGAATGACCCAGACCCATCTGATACACCATTTTTGTAGGGTAGAAGTTGCAGCAAGTCACTTCTGCTTCTGTTTACCATTAAGTGTCAACCAAATTCACATGGACATCCACATAGATGATTGTAACCAGGCATGTAAGGATTTCCTCAAACATTCACATGAGTAGCCAGATGGTGACTGCCCTGCTCCATTAATATGGGTAATGTCTAGGGCACACTATCAGTCAAGCATCTTGATTTTTATTGATTTAAAATGTGCCATGCATTTCCTTCTCTAACCACTGACATTCCTTTAACCTTCAGTTTTGTGAGTCTACAGACAAAGTTTAGACTTGGGGTGAATATGTCACACCATCCTCCATTTGTTATAAAATACGATTAGGTGGCCTGGGACAGACAAATAAATGGTATGACACAGATAGAGAGTGGGAAAAAAAAAGACACAGGGAACACACCAGGGGCATTGACTAACCCACCCCATCCCCCGGGAAAGTCTAAGCTCCTAGCTCTCAAGCATGCACATCACTAAAGAGGAGCAAAGAGATAAGCAGCAGGGGTCCTGTGCACATAACTGTGCACATAGTAGGCCGGGGAAAGTGCTTTACCAGCGGCCAAGCACCGTGTAGGCCTCAAGTCCAGCTCATGCAGCATGAACTCAAACTCAGGGCCATTCCTTACTGCACAGTGAAGCTGTCGCTGAAAATTAAACAAGATTATACACAGATAGAGTCGTCTTACTCTTAAAGCATAAGCCCATCCAAAAGATTACCTGTGAAGAATTCAGATAGGAAATGGATAGTGATGTAAATCAAGAAGAGAATCATGAATTCATCATATCAGAAATGTTTATATATTTTTATATAAAACATATGTGTTTATATAGGCATAAATGTTTGGGTTGGGGTAAGCGCTTTGAAACTTGCCTTTTTTAAATTTCCTCTACTACTGAACATATTACTGTATACAAAGCTGACACATGAACACTTAAAATGTATTTGGGGATTTACTATGAAGTAGTGATTTCATAATGCACTGTAAGTTTGCAATCCCCTTGTGAATAGAAAATAGCATAGCCAGATAAGAAAGGGCAAAAGAATTTGGAAACATCAAGTGACTGAACATGGTAAAGCAGAATAGAGTGCACATGAACAGAGAAAGTTCAGTGTGGTAGCAGACGTGCAGTGGGTCGGCTTCATGGCTTTTCCTGGGGAGATATGGGGGAAATCTATTCACTTCATATAGGCACCACCAATATACTAAAGACATGCTTCCAATCAGGTCTCTTCCAACATTGTCTCTGCTGGTTGCATTGGCTGTCAACTTGACTTGGTTTAGAATTGCCTAGGAGACACACCTCGAGGCACTGAGAGCTTTTTGAGTTTTTAGATTGGCTTAACTGTTATGGGAAGACGCACCTAAATGTAGGTAGCATCGTACCACAGACCGGGCTGCAGGAATAAATAAAAAATCATAAAGCACACTGAGGGTGGGCATTATTCTCGCTGCTTTGTAGCTACAGATGCAATGGGATTGGTTATCTCACGACCCTGCCCCCATGCCTTCTTCAATGCTGTGACTTGCACCCTCAAACTGTGCACTAAAACGAACCCCTTCCTACCTTAAATTGCTTTTGAGGTATTTCTCACAATATTGAGGAAAATAACTCATGTAGTACAGTAACTGGATTATGAGGTTATCTACGGGATCATGAGTGAAGAGTTGTACGCAGCGTGGCACGAAGACAGGTGCATCATCTGAAAGTCTCACCTCAGCATGGCTGACAACTCATGAAGGATTCATCCAAAAAGAGATCCCTGCACGATCTGCGGGCAGCTCTTTTGAAGAGCTTCTTCTAACTCATTAATTGCCTACGGCTTCCATAATATCAAGGAGAGATCTTATGAGTCTCTCGGCTCCCTAAGTCATATGATGGACTAGGGGAGGTAACTGTAATTTGTTTTCACATTTGTTTAATTGGCGCATGTTTAGGACAATTAGCAGAAGGTTGTTCCTTCCTCTCACAGTGTACTCCTTCAAAGATCAAACCCAGGTTGTCAGGCTCACAAGCATCGTGCCGACCTGTGGGAGGGAATTATTTTTAAAGGATCCTGACAAGGTATTCTATGGGCTGTATTCAAACGGAGCGAAGGGTATAGGCAAATAGATAAAGAGTGAATGGCGTTTCTAAATGCTAACCATACTTAGGTGAGATTTCAAGTCACGGACACTAGATACACTACAGTTTTCTCCTTCCAGCTACTACATGCTCTCTCCTGCTGTGCTGCACAGCCTCACAGTCCAGGATGTGAAAGGCTTTGTTTCTCTGCATACAAGTAGTTCCTGAGTCATTCAGCTGAGGTGTAAAGCATCCCCTGGTTACCATAGTTTCCGGTGTCGGTCATTACTATGGTTCTCATGTTCAGGCTGAATGCAGGAGTCCCTGCCCCAACACTTCTGTATCAACTGTCAGACCTGAGAGTTATCTTCAGTCACTCAGACGTCAGTTCCTCCCTCCTCATTGTCTGTGGAAGCCAGGAAGGGCTCTTTAATACAAATCTAATTTATATTCTCTTTCCTTTCTATCTCACCAGGGTAAGAAATAGCAAGTGAGCATCTCCATATCCCCTTCCCCTTCCCCCCACAGTTTCCTACCAAAATAGAGGTCAACAAAGAAGGTGGCATCCTAATGTCTTTCCTGCACATAATGCCCCTCTTTTTTAGGGGAGCAAATCCTTCCTGGACAGCAGCTGAGCTTCAGTGTCTTAGCCCACCATCCCAGCAAAGGCCATGAAGCCCTTGCATGACCCACCTATGGCTTTGCCTCATTGACTCTCTACTTTCAGGGATGGCAATCTATGCTCTAGCTTCAGGAGCATCCCAGTAGGGATATGGTGGCCCTCATTCACCAGAGAGGTATGGCTTCCCATATCATGTGGACAAAGACAACTCTCCTAGGTCCCACTACCACAGGGGTGCTCACATGGCCCAACCCCTGTTCCATGTCTTATCACCCACACGAAGGGGCACACCACTGCCTCTGCAGCAAAAAGACACACCGTCCCATCCTACATGGGAGATGGAAGGTGTATTTACATTGGACCTATGGGTAGTCCCAGTCCAGGTCGCTCAGTCTCAGTTCTGTTTTGTCTGACCTGTCTTAAGGATGATGCAATTGCTCCTTCCCCAGATTTATCTTAGGTTCTGCCAATTATTAGTTAAGGCATCAGTTATATTGTGGGACTCTTCATGGGAAAACATGA
Source organism: Mus pahari (assembly GCF_900095145.1). NCBI lineage: Eukaryota > Metazoa > Chordata > Mammalia > Rodentia > Muridae > Mus > Mus pahari. The sequence continues at coordinate 160,128,019 of NC_034594.1, read as the reverse complement.
AGAAATGTCTATTTACCCCACCTAGGGCACTAATTATATACAAAAAAAAAAAATCCAGTCATATCTAGCTTGGTGATCCATCAAGTTTATTAAGAATGTGAGTGACAACCTGCATTAATCGTATATTGGTGAGCATGGCTGCTTTGCAAGAATGTGAGTGACAGGGTGCCTATGGGAGCATGGGTGACTAGTCTCCTGCCCAGTCTGCAGGAAACAGTACCGTAGAGGCACCGCTCCCTGAGCAGTTGTCCACTGATGACATAATCTCAGGGAGGGACCTGGTAAGTCTGGTTAGTTGTTAAGCTCTCCAGGTCTTACACACTTGGTCAGCTTCCAGGAACTACCCTTGGCTCTGAGACGGATGTTATAATTCATCGACATCTCAGTAACAGCTCATTCTCAAGGTACTGGGTAGAGAGGCCCATCCTCTGTGGGTCCCAGTAAGGAGCTGTGGCTTGTCCCTTGAATCTGCTAGGGGTATGGTCACTGGTCTGCGTTTCATTTTCAGCAAGGGCAGTTACAGAAAGTGGAGAAGGCCCTCGGGTGACACCGCAGTTAACTTCCTTTCACAGCTCATTTCTACCTAGTGGGTCCTGTTGCTCTTTTACAGTTCTCAAACTTTGAGTTATTAAAGGCTGCCTAAGGTAGATCACACTACTTAGACAGTAATGGGCCTTAATCTATTGGGAGTGAACAATAATGCCCACACAATGATCTCTTCGCTATGGAAATGCTCTCTTGTTTATCAGAAGTTTGTTGAATGACTTCTATGAATACTAACTTTGGGGGGGGGGTCTTTTGAATTTAAGGCACTGAAAGGATCATATGCAAGAAATACTTTGTAAATAAAAATGATTCCTGAATATTTTACATTTAGATGATGCACAAATTAATTATATAGAGATTTATAATGTCCATGTGTATTTTTCTTCATTTGATTTTCAAAATATATTTAATAGTGCAATTAAAAAAAACATAAAATATTGTCAGTTACAACTCTTTGTTTCTGATTTTACTTTCATTAGCTCTATAGCCAATAGGTAAAAAGGGGTACAACTGGCTGGTATGTTAAACATTCCCTAAATGTTTATAACTGAATAACCTTGTAACTCAGCCTTATGCTCTACCAGGGCTTTGGGTCTACATTTAACTTTTATCTACTTATCTAATAGAGTTACATAAGCACATAGTAGATTACTAGGGAAAGACACAGATATTTACTTTAACTCATTCACAGAGGAATATAAAACACAACCACATGTAAACTCAGTTATGGGATGAAGAACAAATAGTCCCTAAAATCTACCTGAAGTGTTCTGCTGGGTACATTTTAAACCAACAAACCAGGAAACATTTATCAAGTTTTACTGATACAGAATCAAAAAAAATATGACTTATATATTGCATAGGTCACCTTTAGTCAACCACCACCTGCTTCTTAATTGTCAAATTACATCCCATGCTTTCCATCCAGAGACTTACATGTATCAAAAATGAGACGTAAGCCTAGGGTCATTGCATCCGTCACTGTCTCCAGGGTTGTGCATGTGTTTCGTGCACATTGAGGATGGAGGAGAAGGAAACAGGAGTATTGCTGTGAAGTTTGAGGTCAAACAGGGACACAGACCAAAACCAGCCGGGGCTAAGTGAGACTCTGCCTTCAAAGGGTGTGATATGGGGTGGGGAATCTAACCAACAATATCCAGGAAGAACTACTCCAAAAGTAAAACCTGAACATTAAATATAATCTTAAAAATTGGTCTCTACAGAAAATTTATTTCAACAATAAAATAACTGTATCTCTAAACCGAGCCACTGGGGACCAATGTTCAAACATTCTTGATTATTTTGTAAAAAGTATAAATATTTTACAAAAATGATATATACATATATATTACATGTAATATATATGTGTGTGTATATACATACACATATTTATATATACATATAAGACATGTGCATACACACATATATGTCTTAGTATAGAGTTTGCTTCTTGTTCCTTTGGAGATTCTTGTCATCATATCAAAGTCTACCAATTGAAACTAGGAAAACTAACAAAGCCCTGTGAGTAAGCAACTTTGATTGAATTTTTTATATAAAAGTTAGCAGAGGGGCTGGAGAGATGGCTCAATGGTTAAGAGCACAGACTGCTCTTCCAGAGGTCCTGAGATCAATCCCCAGCAACCACATGGTGGCTCACAACCATCTGTAATGGGATCTGACGCCCTCTTCTGGTGTCTCTGAAAAGAGCTACAGTGTACTCATATAAATATAATAAATAAATCTTAAAAAAAAAAAGGTTAGCAGAGACGGGAAACGAGGGCTAGTGTCCTTTCTACTTTTTACACAAAGAAACGCGCTTAGACCTGTTTTCTCGAAGCTTCACACTCCAGGTGTGGCTTGCTCTTCGACCTTTAGTCCTGCCTTGGCTGAAGCAAAGCCGTGGGGTTCTTCCCATTTTTGTCTGACGCCATCATTCATGAGACACTGTTTTAAGATCGTGATGAAGTAGGGCTGGAGACGCGGTTCCATGGCTAAGGAGACTGACTGTTCTCACGGGGGCCCCAGGTTTAGTTACCTACCAGCACCCATACTGAGCAGTTCCCAAACACGATTGGTCCAGGGGTTCTGGCCTCGGTGGAAGTTGCATGCACGTGGCACCTAACTTATACAGGCGCATGCTCACATTTATAAATAAAATTAAGTTTCTCTTTTAAGAAAAATTGTATCTAGGGTGTTCCCAGCGTTGTGCAAAGCCCTCCTTTGTGAAAGATAACCCACATGTTCTGTTACAAGCAAGCAATACTGAAGCTGAGCAAGACACACAGGTCAGCTGGAGAGCATGGCTCAAGCTCAGAGAGGTTCAGCTTTGAGCCCTTCTGCCACAAGATGAAATCAGTTAAATTAACTTATGGAAACAGGACGACCTGAAACTCTGCCATGTTTTCTTTTAAATTACACCCACCCACTTCATTAGACAAATTCCTTTTCTGTTCCTTTAAAGTAGTAGGCCGGTCGACAAGATGCGTAAATATGCTCAAGGCACTTATATGGGTCAGCTAATGCGGGCTACGGCTTTTTAAGTGCCACCTGCTAAGCCCACGCTGTATTTTGCTAAGGAAATTCCAGGACATAATAATATCCTAATCAGCCACAAAGAACAATCCCAGATCTGCCTGTTGGGCTGATAATTGCCTTCTCACACCCTGTGAAACCACCAAGCTCCTCTGCTGTCTGAGGGAGCCTCCGTTCCTTGGCAGCCTGTTCTAAGAAAGGCCAACAATGGAGAGGGAGTGGAGTGTGCCGAACCTCCATATCTACATAAAGGAGATTAGAGGCGACAGCGTTCCATTTTACAGCTCAATCATATTGTGTTAGCACGCGCTTATCCGAGCGCGGACGAAATTGAAAGAGAAATAAAAAAGAGCCAGGCAGATAGGAAGCAGAAAAGCGAGGCATGAGCAATTTCCAAGGGTATAAAGGGATGCTAATGGCAGGGCCTGTCATTCTTAAAAAGGGCTATTAGGGCACCGTCATCTGTTCTTGTGTCCTTCCACTCCTCCAGCTAAAGTCAGGCATTTCTGAAGCCCTTGTGCTCCTTTTTCTTTCTTTCTTTCTTTCTTTCTTTCTTTCTTTCTTTCTTTCTTTCTTTCTTTCTTTCTTTCTTTCTTTCTTTCTCTTCTTCTTCTTCTTCTTCTTCTTCTTCTTCTTCTTCTTCTTCTTCTTCTTCTTCTTCTTCTTCTTCTTCTTCTTCTTCTTCTTCTTCTTCTTCTTTNCTTCTTCTTCTTCTTCTTCTTCTTCTTCTTCTTCTTCTTCTTCTTCTTCTTCTTCTTCTTCTTCTTCTTCTTCTTCTTCTTCTTCTTCTTTGCTTCTGTAGATAAGTGTGGCCCTGTTTCATAGCAGCTCATGTCCTATCCATGTGATTTATTAATGCAAACCAACTAATTCTATTTACTGATAAAACCCCTCACCTCCTATGTATTTTTGTTCAATATTTTCTTTAGTAGAATTTCTCACTTTTCATAAAGGCTCAAGAGAGCTGGATTTGCAGCAGTGCAGAAGGGAGCTGGCCTGTGAGTGTGAGAAGAGAGTGTGGATCACAAAGGCTTGAATCGTGTGTGTGTGTGTGTGTGTGTGTGTGTGTGTGTGTGTTTATGTGTATATATGTATGTATGAATGTGTGTTCTATGTGTTTATGTGTGTATCCATGTGTGTCTGTGTGTGTTGTGTGTGTCCCTGTGTGTATGTCTGTGTGTGTGTGTTATGTGTGTGCATGTTTATATGTGTGTGTTTGTGTACTTATACATGTGCATGCATGTGTATTTGTTCACTTTACTGTTATCGTGTTACATAAAACATTCTAAAGTTAAGACCAAAGGGAAGTTTCACTTTGATTCTGGCTGTAATGTGACTCCAGACTCACCTAGTAAGACTGGTTCCTTTTAGAGAGCACAATTTTATTTTTATCAAGGCAGACATGTGACTAATCTTTATGCTCTGGTTGCCTCTGCCTACCCCCATGCCATCCCATGCTCCACGTGTCGATGTGTAGTTCTCAGATGCCCTTGAACTCAGGCATGCTTCGACAACACAGAGCTTCCCACACTGTTCCCAAATTCATCAGGCATGCATATTGATTAAAAAACAAACAAAAATAAATAAACAAAAAACTTAAGAAATGGTTCAGTGAATTGATGTTTTTGAATTTCCTTTTGAAAAGCTAAGGTTCTCTTTGTAATCGTTTAAAATGCCCTCTGGGCACTAGGAAAATGAGAGCTTAAGGCATCTTGCCAGTGACTGCATCTTCATTGCTACTGAGAGCGAATAAATGTCAGCCCCCACCAGTTCCAAGCCCCAGCTTATGACAGAGCACATAAGCACACATCCATTGTTTCCAGCACTGGAAATGGCACTACTCAGTTATTTAAAGTTACTGCCTTCACAAAAGTTGCCCAGTCCGAGACTACAGCATGCTTCTTTGTAAGCCCCCACCTCCACTTAGGCACATGATCAGGACTGTAATTCACCTCTGACCTTTCCAAACCACAGACCTTGGGAGCAGTTTCTTTCTTTCTTTCTTTCTTTCTTTCTTTCTTTCTTTCTTTCTTTCTTTCTTTCTTTCTTTCTTTCTTCCTTCCTTTCTTTCTTTCTTTCTTTCTTT
>NC_034594.1:160112763-160122830 GCF_900095145.1 Mus pahari | reverse complement strand
CTTTCTTTCTTTCTTTCTTTCTTTCTTTCTTTCTTTCTTTCTTTCTTTCTTATGGCTGGTCATTCTCATGACAATTCCAGATGGTATCAAAATATTGCCTTAATAAATGTCTTAACTTGGGAGACCTGAGCAGAGCTCACTGAAATAGTAGGTGATCTGACATCATGATGACAGAAATCACACACTGCTGTTTGTTGGTTGCATATTTGTGACAGGCGGCATGGAGGTCAGAGGTCAATGCCAAGGATTTTCCTCTCTTACTCTCCAACTTATTTTTGAAGAAGGAGTCTGTCACAAACCCTGAAGCTCACTGGTAGACTAGTTAGTGAGCAATTTCCCAAGATCCTCCTGTCTCCACATGCCAAGGACTGGGATGACAGACCTGTGCCACCATGCCTGGCTTTTGTGGGGGTGCTGGGATCTTAAATATGCTATTATTTTGAAACATAGTTTTAAAGGCTTATAGACTCATCTGAAATACACTATGTAGCCCAGGTTACCCCAAACTGTGGCACTTGTCCTACCTCAACCTGTCTAGTATTGATTATGCCATTGCTATGAGTCACACTGGACTTGAATATGTTTTGAAGATTCTGTAAACATTTGTAAACTAATGTGAGAGCATGTATTTCTCTTTGCCTCAAATCTTTCTGTCCTTATATCTTCACTTGGAGAGTGGTTCTCAATATGGGGGGGAGGAGTGGGCAGCTTGGTATGAAGTGTTCCCTGGCATCATAAGGTTGTGTCTGAGGACACTTTTGCTTGTTAGAGATGCTACTGGCATCTGCTTGGTAGATGATAAGAATGCTATCAAATATCCTGTAATACACAGAAAGGCCAGCTGCATCAGAATTATTTAGTACCAAGTATTGGTAGTGCCAAGATGAGAAACTTTGGGTTAGTAAAATTATATGCATGTGCATATGCACATATGTGTATGTAACAATAATAATCAAAGAGAAATAGGCTGTCAACTTGAGAGTCAGGGAGTACGAGAATACTTCAAGGGCTGGGGGTAAGAGGGGTAAGTAACTCAATTCCATTTATATTAGGAAGATATTCAAAGAGCAAAAATGAGTATAAAGGCATAAACATATGGAACAATGGCCTACCACATTAATGATCTATCTTTATTATCTAAAAATGTGACTATAGACATTTTTTCAAAAGGTGTTAGTTTTGTTTCTAATTTAACCCAGTCACCAACAGCACCCTCTTCCTAGAGAGATTTTCATTTTGTCTAGACAGATGTGTCATCCAGCTTTTTCCCTGTGGCAAGCTATCATTCTACAGTCAAGGAACATCTTCCTGCCTCAGCCTCACAAATGCTAGGATCATCAACCCTAGCCATCTGGTTCTTCTAAATCCCTCCTTTGCACACCTTTTTATAAAATGCATGTAAGTGTGATTATAATCTAAGTTCACCAACCCACATATATCCACAGGGCCAAACTGTATTCTTCTAGATATTGTTATTCTTGTGTGGGTGTTTGCCAAAGCACACATTCGAGTTACCTATTTAACCAGTTCTGACTTAATTTGGAGAGCTTTATTAGCACACAGTGTAAGACAAAGTAGCCGGTATAATACAGAGCGATGTTTAAATTAGTTTACAATTTGCTTGGTCTCATCTAGAACTGCCCTGAACAAAGCTATTCAGAAATGTCAGCTGTGTCCCTAACCACTGTAACAAATTGTTGCCTGAACGCTGCACACCTAATGACTTCAAATTAGCTTCACTGCGATACCGCCTGACAGTTCGTTACGACTGTTAGCGACATGGCTGGCGTATCATGACCAATAAATTGGTTTCAGTGTGGGCTGGGAAAGGGACTTCCATCAATTTGATTAAAGAAATTACTGTAGCATTCAAAGCATAAAGACAAACTAGTTTAAGGAGACAGAAATAAGCTAACTGTGTGTGCCAGAAAAACATCTCTTGTCACTTGAAAACTTCTTTATAAACTATTTGAAAACTAAAGCCAAAGGAAATGAAAATGAATTCAAAGACGTTGTGAACATTTTCAAACTGTTTCATTTTGTTATATGGCCTGGTATATGTTTTTTTCTGTTATAGGGTGGATTAAGAAAGAAAGATAATAAAACAACAGACTTGGGGTCAGCGTATGAGAAAATCTGCCATCTTCATCTAGCATTTTATTTTGTATATAAATTCATCATAAATATCTAATTGCAAACTTATTTAAAATGTGTGATCATAAAGAGAAGGGCAAAGTAAAGATGATAAGTACCAAGATGAAATATTCAGAAAAGAAAAAGAATACACTAGCCTAATGTTGAAAATAATAGTTTTAAAGTAAAAAAAAAAAAAAGTAGAATATTTTTCCTTAGGAAAACAATAAAAATCATCAATATAACTAAGAAATAGTTTTATGGATTGCATGTTCTTTATTACATTGTGGCAAATACTGTCCTCAAATAGGGAATGACCAGTAAGCAGAGTCCACGGCAGTTTATAAACATCATGTTGATCACTATATAAAAGTTGATGAATTAGGAAAACAGGTGCAGAGTTAAGTGCAGACAACAGAGAGTTAGAAATGATCTCACAGGAAAAATGTAAAATGTTTTCCCATAGGACATACAAACCTGGAGGCACCCGCAGTCTTTGCGTTTCCTTGGGGTTTCCAGAGAACTCACCTGGAATATGTTTTGCCCATCCAATGATAACCACCAACTCTCGGTCGGCCAAGTCACAGAGTGTGGTGAGGGCTTTGATGTCACTGTCGGGGACAGTAGGGTCAGGCATGGCATAGATCTTCTCTGGTTCAGCCACCAACAAATGAGAGACAATCTTGTTATCTGTGGGGTCAGAGCAGAGCACTACATGACCACCAGCACAACCACCCACTTTTATAAACTCTAAGCTAGTTCATAGTTTGAAAAATAATTTCAGTATCCTACCATAAAACACACATACTCCATGGTGGTGCACCCTGTGTGCTTTGAGCAGTGTTTAGGGAAATTCACAGCAGGAAAGAACTCACTGTTCACAGCAGAAAGCATCCCTGTCTTTGCCTGGCTTTCTGGAAAGAAGACTTAGCCCTGCCGTGAACATTTTTATAGCAAACGGGTAAAAGAGGTAAAGATGTTTCTTGGGTTTGCTCTCTGATTCTTAAGTGGGATCTAGGGGAGAAGATTAAACAGCACACACAGTTTCAAAATAAAAGCCCACTGAAAGGCATTGAAATATGGTCTAATGCAGAAAGCGAAGACCCACAAATGCCCGTAGTCTTAATAGGCACGAAAGTCATTAACTGTTTTAATTCCTTTAAGGAAGAGCCAAAGGTCAGAGCCCTTCTGCCAGGATGAATTACTGACTATATAACTCTATCTCCTTGGGATGCATTAAATAGGAGCTGCCCTCCTTTTCCCGGTCTCTGTGTAGCAAGCCAACCCTCCAAATACAGCTAATATCTGTGCCCATAAAAACGAGCCTGCTTATACGATACAGCATTTTCTCCTCCGAGCACCTTATTCTTTAATCTCCTACTTTCATCTCTTGTCCCCAGTTCATTCTCTGCTTCAGATTTATCTGTCTGAAATTTGTGATCTATGCTTTTGAAATCTTCATAAAGTCAACACTGGAGACGAATGGGAAGTGTCTCTTCGGATGTGTTTTGCTGCTTAGGGGCATGTGTGGGTTTATGGAGGGGCCGTAAAGCCTGACTAACAGAATTATATTTCTCGTTGGCCTGATTTTCAATTTCTTGATGTAGCTTTAGATGGGATTCTTTCTCCTACATGAGGAGATACAAATGGGTAAAAAATCAATTCACATATTTAAGAGTCCTAGGTAAAATCTTTCTAGAAAATTTTGAGTCTAAGGGGCAAGTTTTGTGGACAGAGCTAAAGTCTCAAGTATGCTTGCTACACGTTTTTGTTCACTCTATTTTTAACTCCTTAAACTTCAAATGATACCTGACCTTCTTTGGTCTTATGATGAAGTAACAAAGAGACTTATCTAAGACATATCTAGCATTTTTTCCTGAAATTGTGTGTGTGTGTGTGTGTGTGTGTGTGTGTGTGTGTGTTATATTCCATGGATTCTCTGAAATTAATTCACATAATGTATTTTAATCATTTAATTATTTAATCCAACCCTTGCTATTTCATCTAACTCTTCCAAGTCCCTCAAAAGCCATCAACTGTCAAGAGTTCCTTAGTTTCCAGGGACAGGAGGGCTCTTGAGACCCCTCCCCACCAACTCTATGCTAGAATAATGACTAGCTTGATTTTGTTCAGGTCTTATATGGGCAACCCTAAAAATATATTTTAAAATGCACTAATATGGACATAGAAATTACAGCTTTTTCAGATAGTAGTCCTTAACATTAATGGTCATGTTTGGGTAGAAATAATCCCAAACAGCATACTAGCATACTTTCTAGGGAAGAACTAACTAATGGTGATATATGTTCTTTTTGACTTATAGAATTTGAAAGGAGGGGTACTTGTTTGTCCTGTATTTCATGGAAGGGACTCCATGCATTTCTTACACTGAGAGGAGTTTTGACTTTTGTGGCTCTGAGGAAGCATCAGTCAAGGGCACAGTGTGTAACCATAGGAAATCATGATTCTAGATGTTATTGTTCCACATGGGGGAAGCATGCAGCCTGCTCTAGCCAAGTCGTGGCTTTCTGACTGGCAGGTCAGAGCCATTCAGCCTAAGCCTGGGCATTCCCATCCTTCAGCAAACAGAATAGCCAACAGCACCGTTTCCGGCTAAGTCTTATTTAATGTTTCCCTAATTAGAATCAATACAACCCAATTTTCAGTCTTGGGCCTTTGTAGTACACAAACAAGCAGCCAGGGGTGCGCAAATCTCCTCAGCTCCCTTCTCGATAAAGCCTGTGGGGTCTCCTGACGCCTATCCGACAGGATCTGAAAATTAAGTTTTATAAATGTTTGTTACAAAAACACACTAATTGGATGGACTAAGGAAAATTAACACAACGGCCTTTAGATAATGAGTAACGATTCATTAGGAGCCCTCTTTATCTCAGACGAATGGAGCGCCCTGCAATTGCTGTAATCTTCTCGGAGGTACTTGACAAGCCACTTCCCAATTTTTCAGGTTTACACAGAAAACGATAGATGTCCCTGTACCATGTTGATTTACAAATAGCCTGGTGCTTGCTTTCTCTTTCTGTAGAGGAAATTATCAATGGTTTTGGTCAATGTGTGCTTCGGGTAAATGAGAAATGGGCAATCTAGGTATTATTGAATCAAGAAACACTAACCCTCTAATGAAATTAAGCATTAGTGTTTATTGCATTTTATTGTATTATCAGAAAGTTTTTAATTATAATGTGCAAAATCTGCTTAATGCACTCCTAGATCGTATCTGCAGAATGCCAAACCACTTCGCAGACTGAGGAGGAGATGCCAGATTGGACAATTGAAAGTATAATCAACATAATGTTTTCTGGAAAGGCAAGAAGAAACTATGCCATATGTTCACTTACGCTTTCATTTTATGTAAAACGGGCTGCTTTGCCTTTAACACAGTTAAAATGTCCTTTCATTTACAGTTCAGGGTCTGCTTTATTTATTTAACAGAGTCCCAGATGCTGGCACGGATGGTACACAGCACTGACCCCTCCTGGAAATTTTCAACTAGAAGTGGACCCTTCCTTTTTCCTTAAGGAAAATCAAAACAGCATTACTTTCTCTCAAACTGCTATACAAGGAAGAGTAGCTTGTGTCTTCTATGAAAAAAATAAAACCGGTATGTGGGAGTATTTTTTGCTACCAAAGCAAGTCTTAGGGACTCTTCTGAATGCCAGGCATAAACATCTAGATTACTAGCTTGGCAGCACTGGAGCTATTAACTGATTTCTCAGAAAATGGGATACATTTATTGCCACAATCTACACTCTAGCCCCTTTTAGTTAATGACAAAGAGAATGGGGTTTGCATTCTAGCTATGCACCAACCATCCTTTCCAATTGCAACCTGGTATCATAAAATCATGGGCTCTTTAAAAACAATTTATAACACCCATAAGGGCACCTGAGATGGAACCACCAACCTATGCTCATTATTAGTAGGGTCCATTCTCGTTCTAATCTATTGCTAGCTACTGTGTTAACCTTATATAGCTTCAAATTAATGAGGCCCCTAATGTATTTTCATTGGGAGGTTGAGCAGCCAAACTCATTTAGTTAGGGAAAACTACAAAAGTCACTTTCTTGTGAAATCTGAAACTAACAGCTCCAATGAACTAATGATCGCAGTATGATCCGTTTTATGTACCTCTGCAAATAACGACAACTGGTAAATGTAAAATTCACACTATATAAGCTGTGCATTAATATGCTTAGGCTTCTACAAAATAGCTAGACACAAACAGGGAGAGTAGAGAATTATCATAGATGGCTTTAAAAGAAATGAAAGAGATCATTAGTTGGGTTGACACTGCTCTTTATAGACAATCCCTGAGAATAGAGTTCATGTTCTCCAACAGATAGGAGTTTCCTTGGACTCAGAAGGGATGGGCATGCCAACACTAGGATACGCAGTGCCAACTGGGAGGATTCTGTGTCTGGAAGCCAGGGCACATCTGTTGTACTTACATGGCTTTTTGGCTGGCTGCACCAGCTGAGGGTTCAGGTATGGGCTGTTCTCAGCATCTATTCTGCGCTTGTACTTCTGCCGACCTCCACGCACTCTGTCAAGACGGACCCCTGTGGATAGAGACAGACACTGGCTTACTGTTAAGGTAGTTACTTAAGAATAATCAAATACATCAACTGCATCTCCCAGGAGCACTAGGGAGGCAGACAGTGGAACTCAGAATGGACCAGCATTACAAAAAAAGGCTTAAAAAAAACAAAAACAATGGAGGCTGTATCAAAATTATCAGTGTTTGAAAAGTATGGCTACCCATGGCTATGAAATATTAAAGGCATTTTCTACAGAGCAACCAACATTGCCATTTATATATACATCAGGGCAAAGTCATGCTTCCATGTACATTAATCATAGAAGTGGTTTCTTTTATGCTAGTGTCATGGTTTCTCAGATAAAAGGCATTGGTATTCTGTACCCTCACCTCCATCATTTGTGAAAGTTCCATGTGTAGGGCCCAGTCAACAGAAGCATCTAGAACTCTACAATCCCCCTTGGCTGCACTCGTGGACTGAGTTCTCCCCTACAGACGTGGGGGAGTATGGGATTGATGTAATCCAGTACTGTTCCACATGAACCTGTCAATGTATTTCCTCAAAAGATTCTTTTTTACAAGTTGACACAAATGGGAACCACGAGTGGGTGGGGCTATGCAAATAGTGTAGGGAATTCAGAAGTTGAGAAAGTCAAATCTACTACCCAGCTCTGTATTCTCCCATCCTGCATATTTAGTTATAGTTTTCAAGGCATTTCATGTTCACAGAATCCTAGCTCCATTCCTCCAACTGTTGGATCCACTTTGCATAACTGTATCAATATTTACTAAAGTCTGACACTCCTTACTTCTTCTCCACTTATTAAGCTCCCACTTCTCTCATAATTTTATCTTGTAATTTTTGCCAAGATTTTTCCACTTTATGTGATGTGGTTCCATTTTAATCCATCTGAGACGTACGGGACATTACTGATATTACTTATAGCCTTGATATCTGTCAGCTAACTTCAACCTGGGCAGAACATTTAGTCTGTTATTACTAGATACAGCAAGAGAAGGCAAGGCAGGAGAAAGGGAAAGGAGGAAAGGGAGAGAAGGGAGAGAAGGAGAGAATATGAAGTAGAAGAGTCAAGAGCACTTTAGTCATCACTAAAATCGTTAGAACAAAAGTCTACAGACGACACTTGGATCACTCAGATCTGGTGTATGGGCTCCTGAATATTCTCTTAGAGTTTATCAGAGGATTCATATTACCAATATAATTTCACATATAACTGGTAGATTTCTTTTTTTTTAAGAAGTCTATTATACTTTTATTTATTTGCCTTATAAGGGGATACGTGCTTGTGTGCATATATGGAGGGCAATAGCCAGTTTGCTGGAGTTGGTTATTTTCTTCCATGGTGTGGATTCGGGGATGGGTCTCAGGTTGTCTGGCGTGGAACAAGTACCTTTACTGTCCGAACTGTCTTACCAGTCCAAGGCTGCTCAGTTTCTGAGGATGAAGTCTGTCTAGAAAGTAGCATTTATGAAAGCTTGGGAGATGGCTCAGCCCCTAAGATGCTTGTTGCTTAAGCTTGACTTTCACTCCTAGACCCCACATGCAATGCTGAGTGTGGGAATGCATGTCTGTAATCCCAGTGCCCACAGGCAGAAACAGGAAGACCCTGACGCTCAGTGGACAGCTCTCCAAGTCAAACCAGTGAGCTCCAGGTTCAGTAAGATGCTCTGGCTCAAAACCTAACTTGGAAAGTGATTGAGGATTGGCACTGGACATTGACTCCTGGCCTCCACACACACAATCACGTATTGGTACACACATACACAAGAAAGTGTGCACACACGCACACCACACACAAGAAATTAGCTTTCAGTGCTGTGACTCCAGCTGGAGTTCGAATTAAGTCATTCAGTATAGTTCTCTTGGGTGGGGTAGAAGGGAGATATAGATGGGATCATTCTTAGCCAAAGTGACTGCATCTATAAAGAAAAATGCACCCTCAAAAATATTTATTGACCATATTCTCTCTTTCAATTTTGAAGACTGACTTTCTGTCCATGCTCCCAATGACTCTCTCATGTTCCCCACCTCTGTCCCAAGCCATCTAGGTAGATACGTAGCTGTCCACCCATCTATCTGCATATACACCCTGCCATCCATCCATTCTTCCATCCCACCCACACATCCACCCCAGTCCTAAATAGTCAAGAGCTTTCCAAATATAGGAGGATTTCATTTTTTATTCTCTAAAATGAAAATCAATTAGACAAAGAATTCTTTTACGACTTATGATTTTTATTTATATGACAGTAGGGAAAACGACTAGATATTGATACTCATAAAACATGAGATTAATAATCCTATAGTAAAACCTGACAGAGATTCAATATGCAGAGCAGTGCTCCTGCCAAGTTTGGATAACAATTAATAGCAAAATTTTCTGAAGTCAATGTGTTTTAGAAGATCATAATAATGTATTCATGTGCAAATTCATTTCCAATCAAAAGCAGTCAAATATTAAAAATTTTCAAATATTTCAGACCAAATAAAATATACCTACTATTGCCTTTTAACTTTGCTTCCAAACCTGGGGTAATGTGCCTTTTATGCACCCCTGGAGGGACAGTGCCTGTCATCATAATGATTTTCTGTATCTGGCTATACTCTCAGTGAAAGTTGAAAGGACAATCTAACTAACAATAGCTGCAAATATTGTCGCACTATGCCATGCCATTCAATTTATTTCTTTGCACTGAAGCAAAATCTGACCAAGGAGACACAGCCCCCCTTCACCTGGACCGTAATATAAACATATTTGAAAACAGCAGCATGGAGGCCAAACCAGACCCAAGCAGACCTCTGAACACAGAAGAATAGCTCCTTTGCCTTGAATGATTGACAACCAATATGCTCATTCATGTGACAAAAAATATCACAACATAATTCTTTTTCTTCTTTTGAGACTGGGTCCCATCTCAATATAAATAAATAGATAGATAGATAGGTAGATAGATAAATAGACAGATAGACAAAGTTTTCCTTGAGTTCAGGTGTAATTCACCCAATATGAAGAGCAGAATTAATAATTACAACCTAAACTATTGTGTTTAAAAGGTTCAAAACCATTTTAGTAAAAATAAATAGCAGTTTTGATGACCGGTAATTGGGAGAGCCAGATTGGTGAGAATCGAACATCAGTACACCCCAAATAACTACGCCTTTGTTTTACACATCTATACAAACAATATCTCCTTACATGCTATTTATACAATACTTTTGAAAAAAATTAAAACATGAGGGGTTTTTCAAAAAAAATAATGTGCCCCGGATGTAGTGTGTGTGAGAAGTTAAGGAAGGCAACTGGGTTGTCCAACATCATCTTTTCAAAAATAAATAAATAAATAAGAAAGAAAGAGA
>NC_034594.1:160064163-160111701 GCF_900095145.1 Mus pahari | reverse complement strand
CTGTGTGCTACTGCACGCTACCCTGTTACTGTGTGCTACTGCATGCTACCCTGTTACTGTGTGCTACTGCACGCTACCCTGTTAGTTACTGTGTGCTACTGCACGCTACCCTGTTACTGTGTGCTACTGCACGCTACCCCGTTACTTTGTTGCCTACTGGTGCCTCCCTCCATCCCTGTAGGAAGAGAGCATGAGACCCTAACCCAGTCTCTGGCGGAGACTGTTGAGGGCAGCACCACAGAGGACCCCGCACAGAGGACCTTCTCTTGCAGGAGCTGCAGCAAGAGGCTATAAGGATTAGCAAAGTCTAGACAAGTGCTGGGGATTTCTATGGCCGCTTCTGTTGGGTTTTCCTTTGGGACAAAATCTGGGCAGCTATGCATATTTATAGGCTTCCCAGCAGGTGGGGGTGAGTGGAAATTATTTGTATGTGCACACAGATGCTCCAGGGAAAGCCAGCCATATTAAATGCTTGAAGGCCATCTAAGACAAGGTGACAAACCAACCTCCGGATATTTTTTGTAACCCCTCTCAAAGTAGACAGGAATATTGTTAAATGTGGCTTTGAGATTGAGTTCCTCTCTTCGCATTGTAACAGACAGCCTCCTGGTACTGATTTCCTCTCAAGGAGCCAGTCCATGCCTGACATTATCATGGAAGAAACTAAAGTTCCTGAGTCTGTTACGTGCTACACATTCAGGGTGAGTCGAATTCTTTATGTATTAGCACACATACCCTCAAAGCAACCCCATGAGACAGTTGCTATTTTTGTCCCATTTTATTGGTGGGAAAGCCGTAATGTGTCAGAGACAGTCAGGGTGAGAGTTGAGGAGAATGCCTATGCCAGAAAATTAAAAGTAAATTACTGATGTAAACAAAATCTCCACCCTGACCGGGGCATAGATAAGAAGCAGAACAGGACCAGCAGAAGGCACATGACTCCCCCCCATTCAATCTCAGCCCTAGTGACTCTGAGTCTATGACTCGGTCAGATGCTTGAGCCCATGGTTGTGAACAAACACAGTGATGATTTCTTAAAATTAAATTAAAAAGATTTCTTTTCTATTCCTTTCGTCTGAGGCAAGGCAGGTTATAAACTCTGTGTACTCCTCATTCCTCTTTGAAAGGGCACTGCCCTGCCTGTTAGACGGGCCTGGCTGTGCCAGGGCACAGAAGCAAAGGGAGGCCGCAGCCAAAGTTCACAGTCCCAACAGGCACCACCATGGCCCTTACCCCACTGAGTGGTGGCTAATGATTTCAGTCACTTTGACTGGAATATCTGGTCCACAAAACCGGAGTTTCGGAAACTGCTCCATCTGTGCATTGACATTCTGTGATGTGTGAAAATGTAAGAAAGATCACAAAGGGATTGGAAGGTAGGGGGAGCTTGGGGGAGAGACAGAGAGATAGAAACAGAGAGACAGAGAGTAACAGAGAAAGTCAGAGAATCAGAGAGAGACAGATAGAGAAACACACAGAGAGACAGAGACAGGGACACAGAGAGACAGGCAGAGACAGAATGACAGAGACATAAAGACAAAGAGAAAGAGAATTAGAGAGACTTTAGTCTCTAAATGAGATAATAAGGTAGGGCTCACATTAAAGCATCTTGTCTTCTAGATAAATGAACAAACAGCCCCGGGGAGCCCGTCCTCTTAGACCCCCAACAGCCATCTGGGTGATGAACATGGAAAGTTCACACTGGAAGTCACATTGGCTTCCAGGTGCATCCAAAATGCACACATGGATTAATGCACATAGGACAAAAATCCCCAAAAGCTCCTTGACTCCCAGCTCCCCGAGGTGCAACCCACAGCTCTTGCTTGGCTCCAGAGCCCTTGCACCAAACTTGCAAGACCTGGATTGGAGCCCAAGGGGAAATGGCAATCATTTGAAGCCACTCTCCACAAAGTGTTTAGCAAAGACCATGCCTCTGTAGCAGCACAGAGGCCAGATCTATGACACACACGAGTACCAATCAGGTCATCTGCAACAGGTGACACATTTTAATTGACTGTCTTCTGTCTGCAATCCTGACAAAAGGTGAATGGAAATGAATGAGTCTGGCAAGACAGCCCTGAGCCTCACAATACCCAATATCTCATTATTTTTAAACAGCTGTCTATAAACTAATGCTGACAAGTCTTGAACCTTTTATTTCTGCTCAGGCTGAGGTTTCTGTGAGGGGAAAGGGGGAATAAAAGGCAAGAAGCAAGAGGGGCATCCAGAGCATGGCATTAAACATGTGACGCCTACCATTATTAACTCCTCGGTGTAATTAAAGAAATCTCCTGTTCAAAAGGGGCCATTTCTTCCCTTCCCATCAGGGGCGTGCACGCTTGGCCTGTGCGTGCTAAACATAGGCGCTGTCTCTAAAAAAAGCAAAGAAAACCTTCCCTTTTTTCTGGGTTTTTGTTTTGTGTGTGTGTGTGTGTGTGTGTGTGTATGTGTGTGTGTCTGTGTGTCTGTGTGTGTGTGTGTGTGTGAGAGAGAGTCTGTGTGTGTATGTGTCTCTCTGTGTGTGTCTCTGTGTGTCTGTGTGTCTGTGTGTGTGTGTGTGTGTGTGTGTGTAGTTTGTGCTCTGTGCACATACATGGGGGTGCCTATGCTTGCAGGCCATGGAACATTCCAGAATGCTATTCTGTCACTCTGTGCTTTTCTCGGTTGATATGGGGTCTCTTACTGAAAGAGGAGCTTGGCTGGTACTCCCGAGCCTCTGTGACCCTTACCTTCGCCCCAGGCAGCACTGTTGGTTCAGGTGAACTCACAACAGCCATGCCAGCCATGCCAGCCACGCCAGCCTTCTCTATACCAAGCTTTTATTATGTGGTTTGGGATAGTCTGAAATTCATTCTACAGAACAAACTGGCCTCAAACTCAGAGTCATCCTCCTGCCTCTACCTCCAAAGAGCTGGAATTGGAAGCAGGGGGCCCCACACTATGCCTGGCTTTTTATGTGGTCCTAGACATCTGAACTCAGGCCCTCATGAATACACAGGAAATGTTCTTGCACAGTAAGCCACCTCCCCTACATCTCCTATTTTAAGATTTTTATCTTAAAAATCTTAAAAATTTCATTTTACTGTAATGAACCATTATAATCTTCCAAAGTAAATTCTAAAACAAATCTGGAAGTTGAATGTGTGCTTCATTCTGTCCCTTGCTTGCTGAACAAGCAAGCCCCAGGCTTAACTCCCTACACCAAACAAACCAAGAATGAAGCAGAGCTTTGATCTCAGCACTCTTGTGGAGCAGGCAAGAGGATCAGAAGTTTGTAACCACCCTATAGTAAATGCAAGGCTAGCTCAGTCTATATGTGTCCCTATTAAACAAACAAACAAACAAACAAACAAACCAACAAATAACAGAGTGTAACCTACCACAAAGTACACCAAGAAATGGTTTATATTCTCAGGCTGTGCTTAGTGAAAACTATACCCAATACACAAAACATATAGAAAATTATCATTTTAATAGCAATTAAATGTAGGAATAACGTTAACATCTATATGACCAAATGTCATACAAGTAAGTGGCAGGTTTCTTGTGGCATTTCTAATCTCTTGTGACATTGGCAGCATCAAAAGTAGTCTGACACCATTCACAGACCCCATGGGGATACTCTCTGTAAACAACAGCACAGATGAGGCTTAGTCAGATTGTAATACCATGTAAAAATAAACTGAATATGAAGCCAAGATGGCTAATAAGTTGCTGTGTTGAGAATCACAGTCATTCTGTCTTAGAGAGGATGACGGAAACAGCGTTTAAAGATGTAGTTAGGGTTTCAACAGAATAAAGTGGAAGTAACCAAGGAACCCTCAAATGGAGCCAAAGAGATGCTCTACTGCAGGTTACTAGATCAGGAGTGAATACTCTTAAAGGCGAGTGTTCAGGCTGGCCTTCGTGGCTCATGTCTGAGTCCTCAGCATCAGGGAGCTTTAGGCAGTACAATGGCAAGTTTAAACCATGTCTAAGAAACTGAAAAGGGGTGGGGGATGGAAGATGAGGAGGAAAGAGAGAGGAAGGGGGAGGGAGAGGAAGGATGGTGGCAGGTGGGGAGGAGGGAGAAGGGAATGGGAAAATGGTCTTCAAATGCTTCTACAGGAATTTAGAAGTAGCCTATATTTAAGTAGACTGGGGGCAGGGGGATAGAAAACACCCTGGCTGTGTGCAGAGGCTAACTGCCTTGAGTCCCCATGAGGAGTCTGTTTGCATCAAGCAGGGAATTTCTTGGCAGATGTTCTATGGGTACTTGTCACCAGAGACCTTTGTTCAAAGTACCCACAAGATGGGCAGCAGACTTTGAGTTCTAATGAAAGCCAAGCACAGCAAACACGCTTGTCTGCTCATGCGGCAGCTCAAGGCTGGATATTGGGAGTCAAAGTTCCAGCTGTCATTCCCGTATGCAGGGAGAGGTAGAGTTTCCCATGAAAATCTCTGTGGTTTTCCAAGCCAGCTTTTCTTAGTCTATCCTATGGGCCAACAACTTTCCTGTGTGTATCAGAAATATGCCCTGGCCCAAACATAGACTTTGACACATTCTATTGCTATGCATATTCAGCTGAATGCCACACACTATTTGAAACTGGATCAAAGGATCAAAAATACGGCCAAATGATTTTGTGGTATGTTTTAACTGTATATTAATTAACATCAGTGAATTTGCTATGTACCTCAAACAATTAGCATGAAAGAAGAGAAAAAGAGATGAACAAACACATTTATGTATCATTTATTAACCAGGTGTTTCTGTCTGCTTGAATGCTCTATTTCTATTTCTCCATCTAGAGTGCACACACGGAATTTATGAATCTCTTTGAGATTCTTTCTGTAAGTCCCACTTGCTGATTTTCTTAGTGTGCTGGTATATTATACTTTGAAAGATATAAAAACATGAGGGTCACAAAACACAGTGAAATGCACACACACACACACACACACACACACACACACACACACACAAAGAGCTGGCTGGAAGACAGAATGCCACAATCCACTATTTCAGCATATTTCCTAGACTCTGTACAAAGAAACACACAGCTGATGGCTAAGGGGATGCCAGTCAGATTCTAAGAAGGACCAACATGTGAGAATTATATTCAGAGATTTATTTAAATACTGAATGTGAGACAGGGGAGACCATACGTCCCTGGACTTGGGGAATTTGACAAATGAAAGAAAAAAAAAATTCTCTTCCCAAGACACTTTTACTGCCTTCCTGCCTGGAAGCAGATGAATGAATCCGACCACGTGGTAAGCTGTCTTCCAGTTCCAAGAGTCTATGAATGAAATACTTAAGAAGATGGAAGTGACCACAGATTTGGAGTCTGACAAGTGCCTGGGCAGCTGGAAATGTAACATACTTTGGATCCTCGGTCAGTGGAGACCGGAGCCAAATGGCAGCGTTAGCAGAGCCGACAGCAGAAGGCTCTCTGGCGTGGGTCTTGCTGCCTCTCCCACTGACCTTGGCCAAATGCATCTCCCTTTGTTCTCACCGATAATAGAGCAAATAAAATACCCGTTTGAAAAATGCTTGCAGCTTATTGCTGCATTAGGAAAAGATCAATGTCCACTGCCCATGGAGGGGAGGCTGACGCAGGGAGATTACAGACAGCCTCGGGTTGGTCACCACATCTGGGTTCAGCTAAGCAGAAGACATACGGACTGGGTAAAGCTGAGCAGAAGACATGTGGACTGGGTAAAGCTGAGCAGAAGAGGACCAAATAGTAGGTATTTTGAAAGCCACATGGACTGGGAGAGCTCTGTCACTGAAACTAAACAGCACTTAATCCCCAGAATGAAAAACATGCGTCAAGTCTGACCTATTTCATTACATATACCATGAAGATAAAGGTTGTATCTCATCATATATAATTGTCCAGAAAATACGATATATATATGTGCACATACCCCTTGACATTGGGGGGGGGGGCATGTTCCAAGATCCTTGGTGAATGTTGACAGCAGACACAGCATTGAACTCTATATGAACTATATACCCACCAAAACACACACACACACACACACACACACACACACACACACACAGGAATCTGTGAACCTTTCTATTTTGGCTGAGCTCTCATTACACACTGTGGCTCTAGTTTTTGGTTGAGGTGAGAAAAATACATGCACACTCTCATAGTCCTTCCTTATGACAGTCTGGATGACAGATTCCATCTCACCACAGACCTTGGTCAAGCTTTACTTTTGCTTAAATCAAGAGCCTTCACTGTTCACAGAAGCAAGCGGCACATGGGCTGAGGCATCACCAGGCTGTCAGCCTCGCTACTCTTTTGACTTAGCTCCATTATTAGGGAAACCGGCAGCCTGAGACCATCCTGGTGTACATGTGCAGCCCTCCAGCTGAGGCCTTAGTCAGCTGCCGAGTGACTGACAGCTTGGTGGTAGACATCCGGGACATGTTGGGGAAGGGAAACTCCACACTTGGGGCAGAGGGAAGGAAACAACCTGAGACTCCATCACGTGCATCTCAATGGATAATCATTTAAAATATACTTTCAGAATTTCCCATTTACTGCTTTCTCACCCCGGTGGAACATACTATCATCTCTGGATCAGCAGCTGATGAGAAGCAACCTTATCTTCATGATATATGTAATGGAAGAGGTCAGATTTCATACATGTTTTCCATTCTGGAGATCAAGTCAGAGGGGTTACTGTACACACAGAGATCCACATCACGCACATAGTGAAGGCAACTACTGCACACACACAGACATGCAGATACAGATGGCACATGAACAAACGCTTTCAGTCAGTACAATGTTACTTATCTTTATGTCTGTTCTATTAATTCCATGGCCTGAAACACTAAGCCTTGAGAACCATTCATGTGTAAAGTACTTCCTTTGAAAAGAGAACTCACAATGTGTGGGTTTATATTGACATTTATATCAAGAATTATAAATCCAAACACTTGGGGAATGACCTTCACGATGTCAGGAAAATGGACTGTTAGAAAAAAAAAATCCAAGAGGCACATACTGCAGTGGAGAGAAAGAATGTGCCCTGTAGAAAGTACACGGTGCAGATCAGTTACTCCTCCTGGATAGGGCAGGCCACACGTGGGTGTGCTTGCCTCAAAGTTCCCATAATCAAAAGAACCCACCATTGTGTGCCTTTATGTAAAACCATCTGTATGTAATTGCTCATAGATTTCCAGCTGAAGTTAATCCTCGGGCTGCCAGGTTGCCAGTTATAACTTTTTGATGTCCATGGAGTTAGAAGAAGCCAACTGCTGGAATTTCCCTGATGGAAGCCAAGTGTGACAACTGGTGGCTTAAAGTAATCATATTATATGTTGGTAGTGATTTAGAAATTATTAGAAATTATCCTTGAATTTCACTTATGCCCTCATTATGTAGAAGTGCAAATTGAAAGACCCAGTTGCTCAAGCTGTCCTATAGACTACAACACAAAACTCTAATTTAAAAATCTTACTGAGTAGGCACCCAGTCCCACGTTAATGGAAGAAGCATTTTTTTATTAGAACTCATTTCTAATAAGGTTATAAGTTAACCACCCAGACTCTGTCCTAGCACCTGTCAGTTAAAATTGCTGGCATGTTTTGGTCCAAACAAGCCCTCATGAAAGAGACTCACTGGAGAAGTTCCCATGGACAACCATAGAGAATAATGGCAAAGATTTTCTTCAATTCATCCACCATGTTTATTCAATGTTTACATCTTGTAAAGGAATGTGA
This sequence comes from Mus pahari, assembly GCF_900095145.1. Taxonomy (NCBI): domain Eukaryota; kingdom Metazoa; phylum Chordata; class Mammalia; order Rodentia; family Muridae; genus Mus; species Mus pahari. Next base: position 160,103,972 of record NC_034594.1, on the reverse strand, counting down.
GTCTTCCCAGAGAAGCATGCTGGAATGGCATGCCAGTTCTTGGTGGCTCAGCAGTCCACTGTCACTAGACTTTACAGAGTGGTCAAGGAGAGCTGGTGGCAAACTCATGCTCTGCTGACCCTTTCTGCATTACAGGAAGTGAACTCTCAGGCTCAGAACAGAAAGACTATGCTTTGGGCCTTCCAGGCAGTTCTCTGAGGAGGTAGAACTGGAGTTTTGTGGTTGTGGAGATGGAGAGAGGTTTAGAGCACTGGCTCCATGTTTAGTTCCCAGCACTCACATATCAGATCATAACGATCCTTAAGTCTAACCCTGACAACTCTGCTGGCCTCTGCAGGCACTAGGGACATAAGTGGTACACATACATGCATGCCGGCGAACACACTCTCACACACACACACACACAATTGTTTTTATTATATGTATAATTAGCATTTGTTTTTATTATACATATAATCAAAATAATTATTTTTGAAGAATTGGACTTCAGGAATTACTTCCTTTTGGTTAGGGAATCATTGGGTATGTATGGCAGAAGGTCTGGATAGAGTAACTCTGAAGTAAGTAACATGGACAGGAAATGTGACTTTCAGTGACACAAGGATGGGGGTTGAACTAAAGTGAGAATGTTTGTTTTAAGAGAAGTGAAAATTTGAACGGAGATTGGGAAACAAGAGCCCCCATGAAGGTTCAAGGATATGAAGGCACAATGCGAAAATGTCACAATCACACCATTGAAGAATTGAGTGTTTTAATAAAGCATAAAACATATTGGACAGCTGGATCCTATTTTCAGATAGCATCAGGACTAGTACAGCCATGATTGGTGTATGTGTGCACATGCGTGCATATGAGTCTGTGTGTGTGTGTGTGTGTGTGTGTGTGTGTGTGTGTGTATGTGTATGTGTGTGTGACTGTGTATCTGCCTGTCTGTCTGTCTGTGTACTGATTAGCAAAAGACAGGAGACAAACATGAACATGAAAGAAATGGTCACCCCACAGTTTCTCTTGACCCTATAACTTGGGTCTCTACAACAGAGATGCCAACTTCTGCTCAAGAGTGGATTTCAGAAATTGACTTTTTCTAAGACTCTCAACCTTGCGGCCATGAGGAGGACCAGAAGGGGTGCCCCTTCTCCAGGCATCCGGGGAAGGAGCAGTGCCCTAATCCATCATGAAGGTCACTGCTGGGCAGGATGAGGCCTCTGCTCCATCCACAGGGCCTTCATGGCTGGCTTCTCAGCACTTGGAATCCCTGTTGGCCTTGGAAATGAAAGACCGTGAAATTGAACCCACAGAACCACAAGGCAAATCAAGAGAGCACAGCGCTGGGCTGCCACACTTAAGACTAGAAAAAATGTAACACTTCTACATTTTTTCATAAGTTTTGGATGGCCCCATTCCTTAGTTATTCAGGCATTTAAGCTTATCCTAAAGGAGACAGTGAGTAAGCTCAGAGCTTGCACATTTGGGAATGAATGGAGCTGGTATAAAAGCTATTCTTACTGTCGACCATTTCTCCCCCCCACTTGTCTAACTTAGTTATATGTAAGGATAAGATCCCTGTATGAGGAGTCAAATTGGCTCTTTCTAAAATAGATTTACACAAACCCACATAATGTTTTAGAAAACACTTATTTATTTAGATTATTCCAAATCTTAAATAATTCATAAAAAACAATTAAAAATTTTTTACTCTTCTTTAACTCCATCATGTATGTGATATATACATATTCGCCCCTCCACGAACTTAAATCCATACAACGATTTCATTTTTATAGAGGCTGGTCACCTCACTCTGGGATTCCCTGGACCATCTGCAATAGGCTTTCTAAGATCCTGAATGACATAAAATTAAAATTAAAAAAAATCTTTTGACATATTTGGAAACTTAGACTGTTAATGTTTACCATGGGTATATAACTGAAATTTTTAAAAAGAATAGTCTCTGTTGTATGTTAAGTGAAGCTTAATGCACATCAGCAGATAAAGGACAGAGGGCGTTCTTCCCATGTAAGAAGCATCAACTAAGTAAAAACATACATCTTTGTCAACTTCTATTTATACAAGATGATTGCCTAAGTGAGTGAGGCTTTCAAACCCTTCCTCAATTAGCACCTCCATCATATTAAAAAGACAATTTATCATGCTTACAACTTCCGTATCTATTCTTCAACCACACCTGTGTGATGAATGGGAGTTTAATGAACAATATCATATTCCTGGTACCTCAGTATAATCTGAGTATTATAAACCCCACATGCATCTACAGGAAACTGAAGAGAGTCCTAACTGTACTCCATTCAGATACAGACATGTATGCTAGAGAATTCTGAGAGGCATCATATTTTGGAAGGATTATAACCTATTTCACTGTCTATAATGCTGTTTCTAATCAATGCTTAGTACCAAATTTGGATTACATTTTTAAAAATCTGCTTGGGAGCTAAGGATATGGTTCAAAGATCAGAGCGTGTACTGCTCTTGCAGAGGGCCCACATTCAGTTCCCAGGACCCTTATAGATCCAGTCATAAGCTAGAGCCTAGGAACAGGGAAGCCCTGGCCTCCAGGGACGCCTGCACACTCACACAGGACAAACTCACTCATCTAATTAAATAATAAAATAAATCATTAAAAATACTTTAGTGCATTTAGGAATAGATAAACAGTCTATGCTTTGACTACAATATGCGGTCAACCTTAAGTTTTGTTCTTTTCCTTTTGAGATTATAATATACTGATGATGTTTCTTCCTTCTCTTTACACCCTCCGAAGCTTCCAACAGAGCCCTCCTTGCACTCTCCTGAAACTTAAGGGGAAAGAAGGTATAATTTAACATTGTCTGGTGGAGAAGCATTCAGAGGTTGGGGGAAAGAGTTAACAAAATAGAGATCTGTGAGCAGCGTTCATGGATAGTCTGAAATCTTGTTCCAAGAGTTAGAGTGGGTGTCGATCAAGTGCTTATGAGAACAGATTTATGGAAACTAACTAAGAGTAAAGCTTCGTTCTTATTAAGAACCATGAATATGTATGTAATTTTAGCCAGACTAAATTAACCCAAAAATGAATAAATAAAAAAATAAGGACAATAATTGTTTTCACAAGAGAAAGATTCTCCTCCCTTCCCCCTTCTGCTTTGGAGTTTCAAAAAAACAAAACACATTTTAAAATAAACTGTGGGTAAAAGAAACAAAAGAAAAATAATCTTCAAAGAATTCACTGAGGAGCAGAAAGCATGCACAGTGCCATACACTCACATACATACATTCACTCGGACACACACACATTCACATGTACACATGCATACACATACACACACTCACATACATATTCACACATACAAGCACACACATATATACATTTACATGCACACACAAACTCCCATACACATATATGTACCCATACACATTCCCACACAATACATATACACATACACACACATGCACACGCACACACATGTGCACACATATACCCCCACACACACACACATACACACAGAGAGCAATGAGCATTTTGGGTGAGGATAGCCTGCAGGCTAAACACTGTGTTCTCTCTGAACATAATGCATGAAAATTAGTGTCAGCACACACACTAAGCTGCTGCTAGGGTATACCTGCTTCCAAGGCACAACTCTTCACTGATAGTTATGTTGAGCCTCCATTCTAATTTTACTATATACACCTTTGGAAGTTACATGTGCTGGGATTTGAATGGAATCCCATGTTATTTATCAGTAACAATATAAAAAGCACAATATATATATAGGTATGTGAAAGCTCTTTGTGCCTTTATAGGTACAGTATGGTAACAGGCTCCCCCTGGCTAATGCTCAATCATTACTTTGAACCAACAGCAATAAATATGAGAATTAAACCTGTGGTTTCACTTTCGTTTTCAATCTGATGGCTTAATTTGATTGATGGCCACTGATCATTAGGGCTTTTTTAAGGAAATTGCTATTTGAGTTTTTGACAAGCTTGCAAATCATTTTATTCTTACATCTTACATCTCTCATCCCCTTGGGCTCCTGGTTCTTCTATACCTTCTTTATATCACAAAGCCAGAAAGTACAGACCTACCCTTAAACCAATAACAGACAATGCCACCTGGACCATTTCTATTAATAAATGTATTGTGATGAATTAATTCATGCCTTATAATTTTAGTGCTTTTTCTGTTCCTGAGACCTTAGATGTATTAATGACTTCCGTTTCAGACTTTGGGGTACAGTTGGATTTGATGTGGAAGTGTTTAGTTAATGTCAGCACATAACTTGCATTTGGAGCATAACTGAGAACCATCAGTATAAGACATTATCTACCACCTGGTTTATAAGCTCAGATTGCTTGGGGAAGATATGGCCAGTAAGTTTTCTTACTTCCAGGACCCTTTATACTAACATAGAGAAGATATCGTGAGATAGGGAGAGAGCCTACTGGATAAAGAGCTGCATTCCTGAGAGCTGAAGGCCTGGAATTTAGATCCCAGAACCCAAGTGAAGAGCAGTTAGGTTTGGTAGTCACCTATAATGAAGCACTCGGGAGGAAGTGGAGATATAGGGTCCTTCATACAAACTGGCTAGTGACACCAGCTAGAATTAATAAGCTGTTCATCAAGAGACCCTGCCTTAAAAACAACCAGGGAAGACACATGATGTCACCAAACACACAAGCACACACTGCATGCATACCACACTTCTTTACTGACACCTGGCCATTGTTTGGTGACAACATGATGTGACACTAACACAAAATGTCAAGTTATGCCTGGTCTCACAGGACAATGTATGGTCTTTGTCCCTGGTTCCTGATTCAACACTCCTTGCAACTTTTCAAGTGAGGAACATGGACAGACTCTCCTGAATGTTTCAATGAGGTGAGCATGCTGAGCCCATGGATAGCCTCAGAATGGGCTCTGGCTTCTAGAAATAGAAAACTTTTATTAGAACTTTGGAATGCTCAGCTCCTACCTTCCAGATGTCCCTGGAAGGAAGAGGGAACAAAGACTGAGCTAATCGCCAGTAGCCAAGGACTGACTCACTGGTGTCTATGATTTTGAGCTATCCATGACGGCCAGTGAACCAATGAGTTTCAAGGAGCTTCTGAATTGGGAAACATTGTGGTGGGGGCATACCGAGAGAGAGGATCGGGGCTCTGTGAAACTGCTAGTCAGAGGAGCAGAGCCCCGAAACTGTAGGAGTGGATTCGAACAGTCATACCTGAAACAAATTGCTGAATACCTTATGGTATGTGATCTGAGAGCTAGTTACAATATAGGAAAAATCTTTGTGTTGCAGAAACCCAAATGTCGTCTGGACCTCAGTTAGTGTCAGCTCACACCACAAGAAAATAAGGTATTTGGAGAAATACCTGTGATTAGAATCACAGAAAGTAAACAAGTCCCATTTCCATGTACCAGAAAAGCAAGAAGGTGAAGTGTAAATGACCTAGGCATGTCAATCAATCAATCAATCAATCACTTAATCAATCAACCAATCAATCAATAAGTAAATAAGCCATCTAGAAGTGCTTTCCATTACATAAGTCTGGGATAAACTGGGCATTGAAATCATTGACAACAGCAGAGACTAACTCCCTGAATAAAACAGAAACCCACAAGCCTACATCACCCTATGTAAATATTCGAGTAAACTTATGGCCTGGAATAATGACTTCACATTAACAGGGCTGCAAACATTTTTACTACTTTGAAGTGGGCAAGCATCACTTCGCAGAGGAAAGTGCCTGGTAGATGGCCACAACACAGGAAGAGGCTGATGCCATGTCCCCTGACATGATGGGATGGACTCTGTGGGTCAATTCTGTGACCAAGCATCACCACCTGAATTGCATGGAGCAATGTCATGACAACCCACCGGGGATGCTGCAACACCACTGGCCTGCAGTCCTGAAAGTCAATGGAAGTGTGGAGTCTGAAGTGGAAACCCACAGTTTGTGGCAGTGAACATATGATGGTCTTGGAGTTCCTGTCTGCCCTTGACAGTTTTGCCTCTGCAGTTCCAGGCTAACACTTAGCTCTCCTTTTCCCCCTAAATACCCTAAAACATTAGATTTGTCTGCAATCAAATATGCCCAAACACCTCTTTGTCCTCCGGTAGATTCTGATGCTTTTTACCCAGCACCTTCGACCTATATTTTCAAATGGTATTAATGACCCAGGGATCACTACAGTTTCAGACTAGTGCTACCATCTTGCCAGAGGGGTTGATTGGAAGGAAATCAGTTTTTCAGTTAATGCATCACTTAAGCAACTTCTCCCATTGTCATGTAGCATCTCTGGGACAGGCTGAGGATGCTTCTCAGCACACCAGTGAGGAGGCGGAAGCAGGTGCCAACCTCTGAGATGGTGGGTTGCAGGGAACCCTTCCAATATCAGAGCCACACACAGCCCTCCTTACCAGTGACCAGCTACTGCTCAGCCACACAGACAGAAAGAAGTCAGTCAGTGGGGGAAGGCAGTGGCCATTGTACATACAATTCAGAAGCTCCTTGAAACTCATTGGTTCACTGGCTGTCATGGATAGCTCATATCATAGACACCAGTGAGTCAGTCCTTGGCTACTGGCGATTGGCTCAGTCTTTGTCCCCTCTTCCTTCCAGGGACATCTGGAAAGCGCAAATGAGTAACAGCCACACGCCTCCCCACTAGCGCATGCAAGACTGTGATCTGCCTTCTTCATTGTTGATCTGCTTTTTAATGAAAATGGATAGTGCTTTATTGTTAGGTATCTGGGTGGGGGAGGGGGTTAGAAGCAAAAAGAACAGAAGGGAAATGAACAAAATCAATGATAGTTGGTGGTGAATTCCATATATCTGAAACTCAACTTTACTGTTTTAATTAAATGGAAATACAGGCTCTTTGTTTTAAGGACATTAAAAAGACAATTAAAACCTGACTTTGCAACCCACATACACACCCCAAACCCATCTTTTCTATTCGGAACATACTCAACAACCAGCCAACCACAGCTTGGAAGATTGGGTTACTGATAACAACTGACTGTTGTTAAGTAAGTGCATCCCAATGGGTCCTCAGAAAACCCAGCTAATTACACTTCGACTCGGCACACTCTTGTGAAGTCTGGACAGTTTTCTAAAGTTTGAAGTAATTGATAGAGCTGATGGACATGAATTCACAGGGAAACATAAGTCTGACTACATCCCCAGTGGTAATTTTAGGATTCATTCCGTGCACACACATGAACTTTTAATAATATATGGAAAAACACTAAAACATCTCTGCCAAGTGGTCTGAAAAAGCAGACGGAGGAGAACTTGGCTTCACATTCATGAGACCTGGGCTCAGCTCCTTGCTCCATCAGTTTGGATATATGTGGCTTGCTTGTTAAGTGAAAGAAAAATGATCTAACCATGTGTCTGTCTGCCTATCAGTCTGTCCATCCACCCATCCATCCATCTATCCATCCATCCATCTTTCTATGGATTGATCTACTTTATCTACCATCTGTCATCTACCTATTTCTCATTTATCAATCAATCTTATCTTCTCTCAACTTCTATATCATATATGCATATATAGTATATATTATAGTATATAATATATATGAATGTATATCTTTTTATAATATATTATTTTATCATGTGTAGTATATTAATATATAAAATATTGATATATTCTATATTTACAATAATTTGTTATATATTATATATAATTTTATGCTATATATTAATGATATATATTATAGATAACATAATTTTATCATGTATCAATGTAGAATAATGATGAAATATGTTAATGATATATATGAATATATAAATAAGTATATATTATAAATAAAAAGAAACATATGTGATATATTATAATAATATATTAATGATATAGTATTCATGATAATAGATATTAATTATGTAAGCATATATCCATGCACATGATAACTAAAGGAGTGGCTGTATCTCTTGACACTCTCCTACTTATTTTTACTAATAATTCACATCTGTATTACAGTATGCTTTCCTGTATTTTACACTTTTGCTTTTTGAAATTCCCTCATTTCTAGAAAATAACGACTTTTCAAGATACTATTTATACTTATTTAAATACAATTTGGAGCTGGGGTATGTTGAGGTTTGCAAAATGTGTGTTGGTCTTATCAGTCCTATTGTACAGCCATCCAACCCGCAGGGAAGATTTTCCCCAACTATCTTCTTCCACCCCCAGCTTTCCAATGTGATCTTCTGCTGCTACCTCACCCATGGATGGGAGTCTTAGCACTCAGGTTACAACACAGTGACACTCAAACTTGGGCTAGTTAGAGATAGAGCAGAGCCCTGGTCCTTTCCCTGCCTTCTGTGTGGCTTTTACAGCACTGGGACACTGCTTCCCTTCCTGTAGAGTGAGTGTATGAAGTCATAAGAGGCAGGAAAGGGTGCCTGGCCCACAGGGAACACTGAGTGCTGTGGAACTCCTTGAAAAGATGTACACGTGAATGAAGGAACCAACAGCGGAGGAGACTATGAGGAGCTTCAGGTGTCGGCACCTTGGCAGTGAAGGCGTTTGGGGCCTGTCACCTTCTAGTATGTGTGCCATCACTATAGTCAGGAGCTGTCTATCACTCAGGGAGTAGAACACAAACACGGGTCTGGAAGATGAATATATGGGACTCTCTAGGGTGGGCCGTGTGAGGTCCTGTGCACAAGTAGGTCATCTATTTCCTAAATGGGAACTAAAACGAGAAAACTCTTTCCTGGCAAATGTTTGCTGTCCATCTTCAAGGAGACATAATTAAAAGTAAGCACATGCTAAAATACCTTTGAATGATAGAAAACACACCTTATGTTTTCCAATGTTGCTATGACTACCTGGGAGGGCTTTATTGAATATGAAATATTCTTGTCTGAAAGCACCTGGGTCCCTCATCTGAGTGACTCAGTGAGCTAGCGAGATAACGGCCTTCCAACAAGAGAGACGCACGTGTGACATGGTATCTCGGGCTCTCTCCTGACACAACCAATCCTAACTGGATCTGTTTACTTGCACCATCAAGGAACCCACTGAGTAACACTGGCAACAAGGCGGGCCTGCTCTGTTTGTACCGGGGAGTATGTTTTAAAGAACTTTAAACACTGTAAACTCCCTGTGACAAATGCCCAAAGGGGAAAATGTTAATGTCTCAATATGATAGAGCAGACATCAGATATCTCTTGTGCTCTTCATACCTTCTCTCCACTTCTGGAGACAAATAAGTCCTGGGAGTGCCTGACTGTCTATGCAAGCACAACTCTGAAAAAGCACACGTCTTTCCTGGCTGTTCACTTCAACCTCAGCTCCCTAACAAAGCTGATCGTATACACAAGCTCTCTGGAAGCCCTTGGGATCAAGAGTCAATTTTATTCTCTACAGTGCTGGATTATGGAAACGATTACACAGAACATCAATGCCACACCCTTCCTCCACACACAGTCAACATACCTGTCTACTTTGAGTATAAAAAGTAAGGCTTCAACCATAAAAACAGACATCAAGTTCTTCAAATTGGGTATTTTTAGGAGTGTGGGAGAAAAGACAAGGATTGCCTCTCATATTTCATAAACTGGAATTGGACTTGGGGTACCCCAAAGCCAGTTTCCACAGCACCCAGGAAGCACAGCCCAGGCCTCTTCGATTGCTTCCATCCAATACAAACCTCATCCCTCGGGTCAATTGGCTCACAGAGAAAGGCAGACGGGGAACAACATGAAACACGATTACTGCTCTAGTTCTCCCTAAATGGTCTGGGTGGCAGTCACTTTACCCTGTGTACCCTGCATTCCATTACTGCCCAAAGTAATAAAGCCTTCTGTCACCACACCAGCTTTCATCTTCAGGGCTCCTTTCTCTCCTCCTGATAAGACTGCCAACTCCACTCTCTGCAAATGAGCTCGTGCGAGCATTTTCAGTGTACGTGGGAAACAGGGTGTGGGGCAGGCATCACACAGCATCCCAGATGGGATGGGGGTCTTCATCTACAAAAGCAGAGGGATCAGAACTGACCCGGCAGGGGAGCCAGCCTTCAAGGAGGGAGCTGAAATTGAGGCATGAGCTGCTCCTACTAGCTCACTTTGATTTTACAATTCTGGAAGATGTGTAAGCGGAGGGAAGGGGACATGCAGAGGGAAGGGGACATGCTGGCTACCTCTTTACAGACCTCTGCTTGTGGACATTCAACATTTGTATTGACTTGGGCCAGCAGCACCAGCCAATATTAATGTTCCATGTGGGGGGGAGCTGATCATGTCTTGTGTAGGACAGATGGCCGAACCCAGCACAAAGCAGTCAATTCTGAAGTAAGCGAATTGCAGCTCGGGCTTCCAAGTCCAAAGAGTCACTAAATTCAATTTTTTTGCGATCAGTGGCATATGTTTGCATCTGTCTACTATATGACTTGGACCAAAACTGATCTGGCCACAGCATCCTGAGGACCAAGGTTATACAATTCCTAGTGTTAAACTGATTGTGAACACCAGAGGGGGATAGGTTGATTAATTCAATTTGGGGCACTGGGGAGTGCTGCTTGGGTATCTATCATGTTTGCAATAAAGGCAACAACTGCTGGACAGTCAGGGGATTTTCTGTTTTGTTCCCAACATGTCTAGACTTTGATAACAGTAGTTAACAGGAATATTAATGAATAATCTAATAACAATGTTAGAGATAAGAGACCATTTGCCTAGCATGTACAAAGACATAGGATTCATCTCCATCAGCCTCCTGAGACAACATACATACATGCATGCCTGCATACATACATGTATACATACATACATACATACATACATACATACATACATACATACATACAGCTGGCTGTAGATCTGACACAGTTCCAATACCTCCTATATGTTGTGATTAAGACCAAGGACAAAGCACATGTTAGAGAACACAGGGACTTGTGGAAGTCAGTACTTGGTGTGATTCTTCCATTATATTGTTTTCTAGGACTGGAAATAAGGAACTGGGAAGAGAGAACCATGGTGTGATTCAACTGCAAGCAGTTTGGGGATCTGAGCTGACCTTAGCTGCCACATGGACCCTCAAATACAGTTTGCTGCTCAAGAGAATGCCAGTAGAGATCAGGATGCCTTGTGAGTGAGAAACTCTCAAGAGTTTAAAATTTAATTACTTAAAGCCAAAAATGAGAGGCCAATGCTTTTCTTGGGGCTGGAGAGATGGCTGAGCAATTGAGAGCACTTGTTGCTCTTGCAGAGGCCCTGGATTCAGTTCCAGAACCTAAGTGGAGGCTCACAAACATCTGTAACTCCAGTTCCAGGGAATCAAATGCCCTCTTCTGGCCTTTCCAGGCACTGTGTACACATGGCACACAGATATATGTGCAGGAAAAACAATAACAGACAAAAAAGTAAAAATGAAACCTCTTTTGATGCATTACTGGGGAGGTTTTTATATAAGATTCTCAACTACAAGCCCTGGGGGAGCATGGCTCATCAGAAACCCTCAGCTTGTGAGACTCAGGAGTAGTAGCTATGAGAGGTGATGGATTTCCTAGTGTCCTGCAATCTCCCCCAGACAGGGCTTAAGAAGGCCATGTGCCTGCCAAACCTATATGCATTTTGTTTTGCCAGGAAAGGTTGAGATCTCAGGATCCCAATCATTTAGAGCCATGCTGAACCCCATAGAAAGAAGGTAAAAATTCTTTTGGGGGGAAGAGGGCTCATATCTAACTCTTGTTCAGATGAAGGGGGAAAAAGAGCATGATATTGTGATAGCCTGGGGTGTGGAGCCTCTTCTCCAAGACGCTCTAAAAGCTTCGTTGCTTTGCCATACTTTCTGCCCTAGTAGATGAAAAGCAGCAACCTAAATGCTGTGTCTAGAGAAAGGGAGGCATGCCATCAAGGACTTACACATAAAAACCTCTTAAAAGACAAGGGTTAGGCAGAGAGGAGGAACTGAGGAAAGACTGTTTGGATGCTGAACAGCAGGATTGCAAATGAGGTGATGAACAAACCCGTGAGCGTGGGAAAGCACAGGATACCAACTGTGAGGGATGCGGCAGGGAGCCAAAATCACCACCTAGGACACCAGGACACAGCCACAGCTAAAGGCTTTAATAACTGGAAACGAGGCAGAAGAGGTGAAGTAGGTTCAAGCACAAACTGGTTCATTATATCTTCCAAATGATAATAAAATCTCAAGAGATTGTGTGCCCTATCATCTATAATATGAAAGAGAACTCTGAACTAGGTGTGTGTCTCAATGGCAGGGATGTGTTTACGTGTTTGTGTGTGTGTGTGTGTGTGTTTGTGTGTGTATTATATATAGTATATGTATACATGTATATATTATGTATATATAGATATACTATGTAGTATATATATATATATATGTGTGTGTGCATATGATACACATATACACAAAAATGTATGTACTTACATGTATATGTATATTTGTGTATATATAGGTATATCTATATATGTATTATGTGCACACATAAATTATATACACATATAATATATACACATATATTATATGCATACACATATACACATATACACATATGCATATATACACATATACACATATACATATATACATATACATATATACATATATACATATATACATATATACATATATACATCCTTACATATGCCTAATGTATACATACACAGAGAGAGAGATCTGCTGTGTATGTTCTCAGAGACTGTACTTTTCCTTAGGACTTTTCGAAACTGCTATTTACCATTTCTGATATAATTAATGGGATGTTTATAATGCTTAATGCTGAAAATCCTCCAATTTAATTTTTAAAATGAATTATTTCACTTAATAAGGAAAAAAATCCTTTCGATTTTGCCCGAGCGCTCCAATTCGCCAAGTCTCTCCTGTTTCCAGCTATTAGCTCTTTCTCACAAAGAGCCACTTAATAATGTTCACTCTAACAGCCTCATTTATTTTCCAGAAAATTAACTCAGTTTCAACCCTGATTAATGATTTCATCTAAATGAATCAAATTAAAAATTGAAAATTATATTTCAAAAGCCAAAGGAAAAAAAATTGACCATTTCCAGTTAACAAATGATCCTTTCAAATGTTAAAAGATGACCATAGAGAGTGTGTGGTGGTGAAATGGAATCTGACTCCAGCCTGCTGCTTATCTGGAGTTGGTGGAGGGGAACCCAGGGTTGAGTTGGGGGGAGAAGAGAGAAAAGAAAAAGGCATCCTATGCAGGCTTACCAGGGAAAGCCCTGGAATGCCACACACACAGACTTCACCCGGGTTTGCCTCAATCAGTGTGCCACACTAAACTGAGCACTTGCTTAGGCTGAAAGCCTGTGGAGCTGGAGGAGACCTCAGTGGGGTGGGGGTGGGGTGCAGGGCGGAGCCTTGCTAACAACACCTAAACTGTGGGAGAATTTGATACTGTCCTAGCTGAAAGACAGGTGAGGAACCCCCCCACCCCCTCTCCACAGCCACTGTAGGTATCCCAAGTGTTATGAAAGAAGCTCAGGACTGTGGATTATGTCATTTTTGTCCAGAAATCTTATTCAACTCAATTCTCCAAAAACATGTTCATCATGAATCAGCTGGATGTGGTGGGGCCTTTAATCCTGACACTCGGAGGCAAGTGGAACTCTTTGAGTTTGAGGCCAGCCTGACCTATGTAGAGAGTTCCAGGACAACCAGAGCTACATAGTTGAGGCCCCATCTGCCTCCCCCACCCTCCCCCAAAAGAAAGAAAAAGAAAGAAAAATGGAAGGAAGCCAAAATGGAATGATTGGCTTCAAAGTCAGTCACAGAGAGCAAACATGTCCCTGGTCGATGTGGCTTCTGTCCGTCTTCCCCTTAGCCTGCAAGGCAAGACAGACAGTCTGTGTACTCCTCTAAGCTCTTCTCTGGGACTTGGCATTGCAGATTATTCAGGGCCTCGCAGAGGCCGGCCTGGAGTGTGGGGTGGAGTTAAGGATGTGCTGAAGGGTGAGGGTCTGGCTGTCAGTCCCAGATACCAGTCACCCCCAGCTTGCACAGAGCCCCTGGTCGGCAGCAGGCCAGGGTTCTGCTTGCACAATGGGCTGCTAGTTGGAAGGGACTCCCTGTAAAGGAAATCTGGTTGGCAGCCAGCTACTCTGAGCTTTCCAGGGGCTCCCGCCAAGGATTTCCAGAGATTTCCTAGGTTCACTAGAGAGGGTACTATGTGCATAGTTCAGGCCAGTATCCACATAGGAGGGCCACAGTAGCCTGGGAAGGAATCTCCCTAGAAAGTAGGCCAAAACTCTGTGGCTACACAAGAAGGTACATTATTTAAAACAGTAACTGAGGAGGCTCTGATCATAAGTAGCTGTTTGTCGTGACAAAACATACAACTTTATGGTGAATCAATAATAACAATAAACTTTAGTCTGGGCAAGGAGTGATGAGTTGAGATTCTTATACTTAGTATAAATTATTATCCCTCCATTGTGGTCTCTTGACTGGCCCACTCCTTTTGTCTCTCTGATAGCTTTGGTGTGAATTCCTTCCTGGCTTACAGGTTGGAATATTATTTTATTCATGACTGCAGCAGAAGTCAGATGTTATTACCTTGATTTACAAGGGGCTATAGACACAATATGGTAGAAAGGAAGGAATAAGGGAGGAAGGAAGAAGGAAGAAAGGAAGAAGGAAGGGGAACGGAAGGAAGAAAGGAAGAAGGAAGAAAGGAAAGAAGGAAGGAGGAGGGAAGGAAATAGGAAAGAAGGAAGAAGGAAGGAAGGAAAAGAGGGAAAGGGAGGAATAAAAGGAATTGAAAACAAGAGAGGAGATGGGAGGAAAGGAGGGGAGAAAAGAGGAGGGGAGGGGAGGGGAGAGAAGTATTTTACTCTGTGGCTCATTAGCATTATTGGTTTTCTACAAAGCTTTCTATAGCACATTTTATAAAATTCTATGTTTTTCACAGGCCCCTTCAAACCCTTAAAACTTGAAGTCTATTGAAAGCCTTTCAATAAAGATAAAACCTCAGTAGTATATTAATAAGTAATGGCAGTAGCTAAATGACTGGTCCAAGGTGTTAACTGTACACACATAACAACATAGAACCCATCTGCACAAGCCTGGCCTTCACACATTCTGCTTACAGTCTTTATGCCCTCAAGCACAGGAAGTATTCCACACACGCCATCACAGCTTCTGCCTGTGATAACAGCAAGAAAATCGAGGTCCCCCATTGCAACTTCCAACATCACAGGAACTTTACAGTGATCAGGGAGGGGTGTGTGGAGTCACAGCCACTCTGTGACACAGTCTTCACGTGTGACCTTGACTAGAGGACGCTAATTGCCCACAGACCACAGGCTTTACCCTTACTCTATTTTCATAATTACTTTGGTATGAAAGACAATGAAAAGATACTGTGTTTGTGAAAGAGATGTTCCCCAGTAATTATATAAAGATGTGTCTCTGTACATCTCAAACAGTAAAACCAGGCTGAGAACATCAACGCTAAGGGACATTGGTAGCAAGTGCAGATATACTTTCCTGTGTCCCACGGTGGTCTTATCATTTACAGCCTGATCCAGGTGAACTCTAAACCTCTGTGGGTGGCAAAGGCCGTGGAGAACAGTTTCCATGGTGGTAGGGAGTCAGGGCAAAGTGCAGAAGGTATTCAGGGATCAAACTGAAGTGTCTCAAGAGTTTCTCTCACAGCTTTGACTTGATTTCAAAACTGCAATTCAGCTGTCTAGCCAGTCAAACCAGAGCCCCACAGTGTGGCCGTGCTGAGAGAACCCTCTGCGTGCACAGGGTACAGAAAACACATGTGAGCTCACTGGGCATGAATTTATCTTTAAACTAATACTCAAGGCAGTCCCTGACGTGGTTCTTATTGTCTATATGAAGCAAACACAGATGGAATAAATTCTCACTGACCCCACGCTGCAAAACTGCATCTATGTGACTCGTGGCTCCGTGGACAGAAAGCATCCTGACGGGTTTCAGCTCTACAGACAAACTCTGGGGCAGGCATCACACAGTGTTGTCCTTTGTCTTGAATTGAGGGACTTAGTTTTCAGCTACATTAGTGTGTGCTAGCATACTACTTTAAAGGAAATAGTGCCACCCATTCTCCACAACACCTCCTCTTGCTTAGCTTGCCCATTTTACTTATTATGCCTTCTGAGCTCACATCCTATTCACTTTCTTAATTCCAATTACTCAACCATTCTCTAAAACACTGGCTCGGTGTGTGAAGCTCGCGTCATGCTCATGAACTTGTGAATGTTCGCTATGAATGTAGTTATTTCAGCCACAAACACCGTGAAGGGGTGAGCATGCAGTTCAGAGTGTTTGCTGAGCAAGCAGGAAGCCTTGCCCTCAGTACCCAGCACTACATGGAGGAGGTCCAGTGATGCAAGCCTGGAACCCAGCACACGCCAAGTGAGAACAGGAGAATCAGGTGTTCAAGGTCACCCTTGGCTATATGGAGAGTTTGAAGTCAAACTGGAATACTCAGAAACGAATCCCAACAAACAAAGACACTATTGGAGAATACAAAAAACAACAACAAAAACAACAACAAAAAACAACCACAAAAACAAACAAAAAACCCCATGAATTTCAATGTGGGCATAAATGGTCTTTGATGAGAGTCCCTGAGTTAGCCACGAGGAAGGAAAGATCTAATCCTTTCCCCCTGCTCCTGCCCACAGTCCCAGCCTGGCTTCCTTACAACCCTGTATGCTTCCGAGGATATTTATAACTGAAAGGTAAGTCATCATTAAACTGCAGGAACCTTCTTTGAAACATGCATTGTGTGATGTCAGAGGTTGTCTGGCTCACTGTCTCCATCCGATAATCAGTTGCTGATAGCCTGTGGTCCTTGATAACTACTATCTTTACATTATTATCCTTGCTGATAGCCTGTGGTCCTTGATAACTACCATCTTTATATTGTTATCCTTGGCTGACAGCACCTAACACCCTTACCTGTTGTTCTAGGATCCGAAAAGTATTCTTAACTTTTCAGCGTTAGCAAGACAATAGCATCATTTGTCATCCACCACACAGAAGTATGTTTGTAGGGAAGAAACATCTCTGGCATCTGTTGTAATGCCATCCCTGACTGGACTGAAGACTTCTTTGGTTCATTAACAAGTGGGCAGTGTGTAGGAGAAGATGCTGCACCTGAGGTAAGCTCACCTCTGGGTTTCATAAGAGGGAAACAAACAGAAGCCTCTATCCAATGCGGGTAGGGAGGTAGTGCTGTCTGGGGACCTCACCAACATGAGACCCCTACAATTCACATTAAATGTCAGGTGCGATGATACATGGCACATGCCCGTCACCCTAGCCACAAGGTGGAGACAGGAGGATTCCTAAATTCTGGGGAGCTAGCTAACATAGTCTATGTGACAAAGTTCCAGGCAACTGGAAAACCCTGGGTCAAGAAGTGGAAAGTGCTGAGAACTGCACCCTGGTTGTCCTCACACATACAACACATATATGTGCACCCACATACACCAAAGCACAAACATGTGCACAAAACCTAAAGAGAGAGAGAGAGAGAGAGAGAGAGAGAGAGAGAGAGAGAGAGAGAGAGAGAAGGAAAAGCAGGCTAATGCAATGCATCCAAGAGGACTGAGTGTGCAGTGTAGCCCATCTCATCTTAGCCAGCACTTAGCCCTGGGTAATAGAAGCAGAAAAGTAAGCAAGAAGCACTTAAACTGGAACTTGATAAAGGCAATCCCTTCTCTCCATTCTCCTCTCATTCCTGCTGTTGGCCAGGGCGCAGTGTTCCAGGGAATCAGATCTGCAGTGTGTGAACCGATTTACTAAACAAACGCCAGCTGCAGCAAAACATCTGCCTGGGGAAGAAGAAGCACAAACTCATAAAACCAAACGAAGGCAGGCTGATCTGCATGCTCATAGGGCTAGGCATACGGGCTGTCTGCAAAAGTTATCAATTGTCTTCGTTAAAAGCCATGGGTGCGGTAGGTGAGTCCACCGATCTTCACATGGGGTCAGCAGGCAGCACCTGAGTGGCATCTTTGAGAGTGACAGGAAGATGCAGATCTCTTGGAAATGGGAGCTAACATCTTCCTGGGAAACGTAAAGTTAGGAGATGAAATAACAATGATGTCTCAAAGGGAAAGACATGGTGCCTGTGTTCTCCTAGTCACAGGGTGAATGGTGTCATGTAGTTGTGCAAGCTTTAAAGCAGTGATAGAAACAGCAGGGAAAGGAGAAAACCATATATGGCCTGTGTGGAAGCCTTTGGGGTGTGTACGCATCTAACCTTCTGATAGCACTACAATAACTGGCTACTGAAGCTAAACCCTTACAGGAACCCTTGGCAAACATTTTAATGCAACGATCAAACAGAAAAGTAAAACAAACACTGAGTTTCATCCTGAGGTGCCCAGCCTGCAAGAAAAACCAGCTGGAATTTACGAGTGACAGGAAAGAACTTTCTAAAGAGGCCCTGGATTGTCCCAGAATCAGGACAAGTCTGGGTTTTGTTCTCTGTGTTTCTGGTGCCCTGCTTGGTGACAGCACCCAACTGCCTGGCTGTCTTCTGTGTGATTCATGGACTTTAAGTGAAAACTGAAGAGAGATATAATAAACCCACCAAGAGGAAGACAGAAAAACAA
The DNA here is from genome assembly GCF_900095145.1 of Mus pahari. NCBI lineage: Eukaryota > Metazoa > Chordata > Mammalia > Rodentia > Muridae > Mus > Mus pahari. The sequence continues at coordinate 160,085,372 of NC_034594.1, read as the reverse complement.
AATCACATTGCTCCCATAAAGCAAATCAGAAAGCAGTATAATTGTCAGAGAGGGGTGGGCAGTGACACCACTACCGGCCTCTCCTTGCCCCCATAAGTTAAGAAAAAAGAAAGAAAGAAAAAGAAAACCACGAAATACCTGCCCCTTATCTCCGAGCTTGCAGGGCCTCCCCATTGTAGATTCAATAATAAAAGGGGCTCCTTATCAGCACCCAGGGTGACTGATTGGAGCTGTGATATGTTTAGACAATGCACTGTATTTAACTGGATTTACAGATGCCCCAACTCAGACATGGTAGTAAACGCCAGGGACTAATAGGAAATTAAACATGGACAATGGGCTAACTCCATTTGCTCTCTCTGTGGGTAACCTGTTTAGTTAACTTACTCATGGACACACTTTATCTTTTTCTCTATGGATTCTCTGGGATATGTTTCAAATTGGTCAGAGATTCAATCTTCTTTTCAATTTTTTTGTTACCACTTTATGGCCTCTCCTTCCTTCTGTTACTGGCCACTCTCTCCCTCGCAGAGATAAGCCAAACCGAGATGACCCCGGCTACTCTTCCCCAACCCAATTATCAGATAGTCAGCAAGGAATGCAAGGGTATGGAAGATTCCATGATATTAATATTAATATAACAGAAGAGGAACAAAAACCAGTCACGTATTTGAAAGCATGGTGTATTTAACTCATTTGAAATTTAAATGTGAATTTTAATGTGCCTGACATGTAACGAGTGCATACAAAAGAAGAAGAAGAAGAAGAAGAAGAAGAAGAAGAAGAAGAAGAAGAAGAAGAAGAAGAAGAAGAAGAAGAAGAAGAAGAAGAAGAAAAAGAAGAAGAAAAAGAAGAAGAAAAAGAAGAAGAAAAAGAAGAAGAAAAAGAAGAAGAAAAAGAAAAAGAAAAAGAAAAAGAAAAAGAAAAAGAAAAAGAAAAAAACAGACAGAATGACAGTTGCATGCTGGGGTCAATCTAAGAGTTATTTTAACTTCATTGTTTCGTGTATCTGCTAGCAAAAGTGGCTTCAAGTAGACATGTATCTACACACATGAATAATGTTTAACAGTTGAGGTGTGAGCAGTGGGGTGATGTCACCCCACCTCCCCTGGCCCCAAACTAGATCTTTAACCTTTCTGTCTCTTGTTAGAAAACAAGCAGGAATTTAAAGAATAATTGTAAAACAAAAAAGATTAAAAAGTTAATTCCATTTTTAAGTGGCTTCTATTTCTTTTCTTTTTTTTTTGAAACAGCAATGGTTTCGACTGAAAACACACTGAACCAACCAAAACCCAAAAACCAGAAATTTCTACAATGAAATCTCTGACAGTGACTCCACACCAGACTTCCCCTGTGTGGCAGCAACAGGACAGCATAGTTTTCATGGCTCTCTCATGCCACCTGAATGCCAAATTTCAATCACGTGAGCATTCCTGTGAACGCAGACTCCAGGACCATCACTTCTGTCTAGAACTGAAGTCCAATAAATGTTACTTCTCTTTATCAGTTCTGATTGGTATTTGCTGTAGGAGACACAGACAAATCTTTGACCAATCTTTAATTAGTGTCACTGATGAGATATTTATTCTTTTAATTTGAATTTAGAAACCCAATAAAGCCATATTTGCATCTTTTATCAACTTAAATATTATCCTTTATTGCTTTTTCCATGACTCTGGCTTCCAAAGACACTCTCCTGAAACAGTGGGTGTTCCGTATATGCACAGTGGGCTTGTGCTTTAATATGGGCATTCGAAATATAAATTCATTGCAGTCTTTTCTGCAGTGATGGTGGTTTTGAGAGAGGAGATGATATTTTTAGCCATTCCAAGTCCTTCTTGGGGAATCACACATTCACCAAATCGTAAGTATCATAAGCTTATCCTCCTCGGATTGACTACTTCCCGAGTGACCAGCAGGACTGCGGTGGACAGCGTCACTGGACTTTTCTGTACAGGTGGGGCTATCCCAGTGGCCAAGCACCGGATGTAGACAACCACTGTTCTATTTTGGGCTTAACTGCTGATGCACCGCGGCTGTCAGCTTAACCTGTCTCTCCGGCCAGAGGCAGTGATACAGTACCCCGGTCTGATGGTTCTCGGGGATCTGAACTCATTTAAAGGAAGCAGAAACCACCAAGCATATTATTAAAACCTAATGAAGCAATCAGATTGCATCTTGTTAGAAAAACAGCTTCACCACATTCCTCCTGTTCACAGAGCACCTCTAAAATTAGTATATCCAGAATAATTGAGGGGAGGAAAACGAGGAAGCATTGTGTCTTGCGTAAGTATGCAGGCCACTGGCAGGCACTCGTGGTCCTGCACTGGGCAGGAGTCGGGGCTACGTGAGGTCCTTTCCTAGGTACTGACTCGGAGTTCTGTTTCACCTTCTCTTTCATGCTTTGCAAAATGGGAGCTACTTCTTGGTCAGGTGTAGAGAAATTAGCGCTGAGATGTAGCTCAAGGCTAATTCGTCTTTTTCCAGAAGTAAGGAAAGCAGTAACTGGGGTGATGGTTTCAACAACGCCTGATCTATGAAGAGTGCAAAGCAGCACAATGAGCAGCTTAAATAGTTTCTGATAAACTAAATAAATAATCTTAACTAAAAATGATGTTGGTCAGAGTCTATTTTCCTCCTTAAAATATTCTGGCACAGTTAAGGCAGATAGAAGAACAACAAGAGTGGCCCTGCTGCAGATGTGAGGGTGTAGTTAATGTACACATTGTATATGATGGCACGGGTTGTCTAGTTCTGACAGAGTTTGCTCTGTCACACAGAATCTTGCTCTGCGATTCTTTCTGGTGGTGGCTGTCACCTCGTGTCTTGCATGTCTCAGTCTCATTTGAAAGTTCTCTCCTGTATGTAATGTATGATGGCTTCCTGTGCCTTCCCATCAGCATGTGTCACCCCTCACGGGCGATCAGTCTCCATGTACGTTAGGTTCACAGCAGCAGAAGGCTCCTATTTATTTCCCATGAACTGTTTGGAAGTCAGCACAGTATAGAACAGCAGATTTTTTTTTTTTCAATACGGAGGTCCCATCTTAAGCAACAGAAGCACAAGTTATTAAAACAGACTGACAATTTTTAAGAGCACAAGATGCCACAAGAGGGAGGGCTGCATCGTTGTACAAGAGACTTTGATCTTTCTTTGATTTTAGGGTCCAAAAATCATCCTGTTTCCCAAACTGGAATTGCTGTTGTTGGCAGAAGAACACCAAGTCTAGACAAACAGGGTTTTGTGATTTCCCCAACAGCCATCTACATCCAGCACTCATGTCCTTGTCTCTGTAATATGCTAAATGGATGAGCCTTATAGACTGAAAACATTCAAGGAACAATGAAACATCCTTCCCACCCACCCCCAACTGACTTAGGTTGTAAGAGGTAGACATCTTTAAACAGTCTGCTTATGAAGAGGAAGTGTGCATGGCTCAAGGGGCTAAGACTGACTGACCTTCCATCAGCCCAGCTATGCCTAGCCACGAGTTTGGGAAGACAACTCAAACAGCAGCAGAACCTCAAGTTCCATGTCTGTAGAAATAGAGGAAATAAAAATGCTATAAAATGCATGTACAAATGTGTGCATCTTAGTTGACACTGGGCACTTAGGCGCTAAGCGGTATCTTCTGGGTGTTAACTGGAATAATAACTCCATGCTCAGAGTAAAGAAAAAGCCCCTGTCACTCACAAATGTTTTCAGGTATCATGCTTCTCTGAAGAAAATAATGAAGAGGAACAATGATGTCTAGGATGGTACTTAAAGTCCTAGGAAACCATAGGTGCTGCACATCTGTCTATCTGTCTGTCTGTCTGTCTATCCTGTATTTCCTTCCGACCCAAGTCAATGTCCAGATTCTCTTGAGGCACCAGTAAAAAGAACTGACATGAACATAGCTCAGTAGGGGCATGAGACAAAAAGACATCTGTAAAAAGTGTATATAGATGTAGTCCGTTGCAAATGTAACACACAGAGACATGCACATGTGTACTCACGTGTACCACATGCATGAAATCCGAGCAAGCCTCCAGCAGATGTCTTCTGGAACATGTGGGGCCAAGACCTAATCAGCACTGTTGCTGGAAGATGTCCTGGGATGTAAACACCATGCTGTGTTTCAAGGTATCAAGGAGTAGAGGCCATATGCAGAGAGAGCTTATGGTCTATCCTCCATGCTAGAGAATCAGTAGGAGGACTTAGTAGCACGCTCCAATCACTCGGTGCTAAAGTAGAGGCCTGCAGGATGTGCAATTGGAAAAGCAACTGATCTGGCCCAAAGACTAAAGACAGGAGTGGCTCTTTTCTAGTTACACTAAAATCCACCATGCAGAGGTGAATGAGGGGTCAATTCTGGTTGAAAGAATGGATAGCAAAGATACAGGAGCATGAAAAGCAGGCTATGGGTGGGCAAGAGGGCCAAAACCTATGCCACATGGTGAAGACTGGGGAGAAGATCGAGGTTGTACATATGAGTGGTGGTGTTATGCCTGCCAATGAGGATAAGCATCAACATAGGCATTCCAGAGACCGTGATGACTTGATCTCTCTGGGGATCATTTCAGGAGCTTGGGTGAGGAAGGATAGAGGTCTGCACTACAGCAGGTAGGGGATAAGCAGTGGGAGAGAGATTTGGAAAAATCCCCAAGGCTGAGTTATTAACAGGTAGAATGGATGGCGGTCTCCGTATACCTGACACTCTCAAGGCTTCTTCTTGGGCCTGGGAGTTGGCTGAGTGTGGAAATGCACCTTCCATGCAAGGCTGAAGTCCTGAGTTCATCCTGGAACCCACAGAAAGGCAGGAAAAAAACTGACTCTCAAAGTTTCCCTCTGACCTCCAAACATATGCCAGAGGGTGTCAACATCCCTCACCTCCATATCTACAACATACACACACACACACACACACACACACACACACACACACACACTAATAGTAGTAGTGATAAATAGATTTTTAAAAAAATAATCTTGGAAATGAAGGAGAGAAGAGATGAAAAATAGGAGGAAAGGAAAGAGAAGGGAGGGGAGAGGGGGAAGGAGAGGGGGAGGGAAGGGGGAAGGGAAGGGGGAAGGGAAGAGGAGGGAAGGGAAGTAGAGGCAAGAGAAGAGTAGGGAAGGGAAGGACAGGGAAAGAGAGGGAAGGGAAGAACGGGGAAGGGAAGGGAATGGGAGGGGAGGGGATAGAAGAGGAGGCAGCAAGCTGGGGCTGGAAAGGAATCCTTTTAACTCTGGAGGCTATGACTAAAGTGGATGAACAGATGCCTTGGGTGGCATTAAAGACCTAAAGGAACTTGGTGGTGTCTCTTCATGACTTTAAAACGACATCTGAAGGTACCCAAGACTCCCTTGACAGTGTGAGCCGCCTTCTGCTCTAGCCTTGTTCTTTCTTCAGTCCCTCACCTCTATTCTGTGCTGGGCCCCAGCCTACCAGCATAGCTCAGTCTCCTGAGGCAGGAAGGATCTCCCCCATGATCTCTCCTGTTTCACACACTGTACCATCAGCGTCAAAACCATTTCCTGTCAGGCTGCCATTATAAAACCCAAGCTCCTCCAGACTGTTCTGAGGGACTTTTTATCTCATGAGCTGGGCATGGTTGCCTGGGAGTCTGCAGCCGCAGTGTGGAGTAACTTAATCGTGGGGCTGAGGAGACACATTTATGCCCCCCACTCAAACAGTGCTCACAAAGCCATGATTGGGAATTACAGGAGGTGCGAGCCAAGGAAACACAGAGGCCAGGATAAGTAGGATAACGCAGGCCCAGTCCAGGCCTTCCCCTCTGGTGACAACATCAGAATCATTACCAGCAGCAACATTTTTAGCTCTTGCCAACTGCACTGTAAACTGTTTCTGGTTTCCATAGCATCTTAAAGGAATTCCAGAGAAAATTTTCTTGGGAAGTCTTTTGGAAAGTTCTAGATTGCTCTTGGGGACTTTTCCTGAAATGGACTCCGCTTATGAAACCACTTGACTGTTCACTTAAAAACCAGACTTCTTATGAATAGAAAAATTGGCTCATGTCACAGGTTGCTGCCACGTTAGCATCCTGTTACAAAAGTGTCCCTGCTGAGTATGAAACCATATGAAACCCTGTGTTACTGCTTTCTCCTCTGTGGCAAGAAGCCATTATGTGACAATCTTCAGAACATGGAATATGTGAGAGTTTTGTTGCAGCTGTTTGATTGATTTGAGTTAGTTTAATTCTATATAATTGGGTGGTGTGTGTGTCACACACACACATGCCTATGTGTGTTCCTTTGTGTGATCATACAAGTGTACATTTGTATGTGGAGGCCAGAGGTCAACCTCAAATATTATAACTCAAACATAATCCACCTTAATTTTTCAGATGGGATCTTTCCCCTAGATCCTGGGCTCTGCAGTTATGCTCGGCTGGCTGGATAGAGTCTTCGTGATCTTCCTACTTCTACCTCCCCAGAGCTGGGCTTTCAAATGTACATCATTACACCAGATTTGTTTTACGTGAATTCTGAGGATCAAACTTGGGTCTTCCTTCATGTGTGCCAAACACATAAGAGACTGTGTGACTGCCACAACCCCTAGTTTGGCTGTTTGAAACAAAGCATTATTAGCTTGCATGGACTGACCCAAAACTCTAGATCCTTCTGCCTCAGCCTGCAGGGTTTTGGAATTATAGGAATGCTCTATGAGACCATGAACAAAAAAGAGATGGCTTTGACACTTCTTCATATCCCAAATTATTTTTGGCACAGGTGCTACGAAATTGCTCCTTTTTAATTCCTCAAATATATTATGTGGTGTTTTGTCTATGAGATACCAAAAGGATGGCTAAGGAGCTTTAACATGTCCTCCTGCAGGACTACACATAGGTAGGTGCCCAGCTATTGTGATGCAATTCTTGGCGTGTTGACTATTACATCAGTGGATGACGTCAGGAATGCTCCCTTCTGCACCTATCAGTGTTAAGAGGATCCATATCTTACTGTCTGTCCCATGTATAGACATCTCTGGAGAACATCTCTGATGTTCAGCATTGTGGGTGACTTTCTAAACTCCTTCCCAGGGGCAGGGCCCTGGGGAATAGAAATGACCTCTCTAAGCTTCTCATCTATTGTTTGTCTTTCAGTAACATGAACACAAAAAGTATCTGAGAAATAAAGGTTATGAATGAAGAACCAGTTTCAGTTTTCTGAGCCCCTCTGGAAGATGCTCCAAGCTTGGCTAGTATTGCTGACTTTTTGACACAAACAGCTTTCCCTCTGCTAGTCTCATGGTTTAATGGTTTGCTCCTTTGGGTATCTTCCTAGTACCATGTTGTCCAGGCTCCACCAAACTGTCTATCCCTCCTCTCCAACTTCCATACCCAAGCTTTATAGAAACACGCCCTTCGCATATGACAGAGAGAGGGTGCACGCTCTCATCCAGCTGTCTGGGGAATACTAAAACAGATCAGCGGTGCGCTGTGCATGCAGGTGGCTTGGTTCCACCACCTCTGTCCGCCTCGGAATGATTAAATTGTGTAGGAGATGGAGGGCCTTCTGGTCCCATTCTCCCGCTTACAGATCAAGCAGTGACAAATGAGATGTTACCACTCTTGTAAAGCAAGGCTACAATCTGTCAAAATCCAACACAATTTGTGACCCTCTGTGACATCCTCTCTCTCCCTCTCTCCTTCTTTTTGACATTTGAATACAGTGATTGTGCTAGAGTCAAGTCCATTTAAGAGGATATAGTCAATTCTATCTAAAGGAATAGAGCCCGTGTGCTCCAATGCAGAGACTGAATGTGCACAGGCAGAGTCCTCTGCGACCCTCCGTGTTAAGTGCATACCATTAACAATGAATTCTGATTTTTTCCAAGTTATATAATTTGATATCTTGACAGCCCAGACACTTAAAGCATTACTATTTGTTTTAAATGGCTTTATTTTATTGTTTAAATGTCAGTATCACAATAAAGTAAGGCATACAGCCTTGTCAGTTCTTGCAGGGGAAGGACCCCGCAGAGAGGAGTCTTGGAAGGCATGGTTCTAAAAATGGACTCAAGAGTGAATTGTAATGTCCCTTGGCTAAATCTTCAAATGACTCATCAAACATATTTATACTCCATTTTCTGTTTAGCTAGTGTCTTTAATAAGGCAGTGAGGCATAAACAGCCCAGGGAGCAGGGTGTCTTAACTTACTCAACTTGACATCCTTGTGAGGGTTTTTTAAAAAAAAAAAAAAAAACTGACTCCAGGAAATAATTGAGGGACGCATGATAGAACCCAAGGCCCAGATACATGAAGGTCCCTTCAGTGTGCTTTAATTGTCTAATCCCCTGGATGACAAAAGGCGGATTAGTCGGAGAGAAGACTGGGGAATCAAGAGGTGGATTAAGGAAACTATCTAATATTCTTCAACTGGTAGGATGGCTGGAAAGTTGATTCTTTCTGTCTCTCACCCCGTTCAGACCTGTCTGGATGACAAGCCTGTCACACTGCAGAGCAGGCAATGACTTTTACTTCAAAGAGACTAAAGATGTGTCCCCGAAGACTTTTGTTGACCATGAGCCTTCAGGCAGGTTAACATCAGCCTTCGGTGAAATATCTGGGAAATGACTTTGTTTACAAAGAATCCGGCCTAGGCAGACTCTCTCAGGGTTCTGTGCTAGAGATATGAAGCTATACGTTAGGTAAGCTGTGAGAGCACTGTATTTCCTGCTCTACAGCTTATTACGGGATCTACCTAAGTGGGCAGGCTTATGAGCAATGTTAGGATTTATTTATAGATACTTTGAAATACCCCCTACTTGCAGAACCACCCTAAAATTCAATGGACCACATGATACTACCCTGTCCATAGCAGTTCACAGTACCCAGCTTGGATGGGAAGTCACTGTATTGGCGCGCGCGCGCACACACACACACACACACACACACACACACACACACACACACAAGTCAGTGTGAACATGTTGATGGTGTGGCAGTCAGAAAACAACCTTAGGTATTATTCCTCATCTTACACCTTTCTAGAGGAAGGTCTCCTGTTTGTTCTTGGCTGTGTTCTCTGGGCTAGCCTACCCTCAGGACTGTCTTCTCTCCTCTCTGCTTCCCACCTCCCTGTAGAAGCACTGTGATTACACACATGCGCTGCTGTGTTTGCATACATGACAGTTACGAGGACACTAACTCAGATCTTTAATACGTAGGAGGCAGGTGCTTTATCCACTGAACTCCCTCCTTAGCCCGCCATCTACGTCTTTACAGGCATATAAGTTGCAACTGCGGTGGGACCTGCTGAACCCCCTGGTAACTAACTGCAGTCACGGGCTTGCCAGCCTGCCTCCATTCCTGCCTCCATTCCTGCCTCCATTCCTGCCTCCATTCCTGCCTCCATTCCTGCCTCCATTCCTGCCTCCATTCCTGCCTCCNCTGCCTCCATTCCTGCCTCCATTCCTGCCTCCATTCCTGCCTCCATTCCTGCCTCCATTCCTGCCTCCATTCCTGCCTCCATTCCTGCCTCCATTTCTGCCTACATTCCTGTCTCTTTCCTGAGTTTTGTCTGGCTCCAGGCTTTGCTAAGGACTTGGGTAATTTTCCAGATGGTCACAACCCTCAAGCAGATCTCTCCTCACCCTTAGCCTTTTGCCCCCTCTTATCTCCAGAAGATCTTTCTGCTATTCCTGTGGTGTCTCTACTGGGCACAGGGGACCCAGGGCTGGCCTTCACCTTTGCCTGTGAGCACCAGAGAATAAAGAGTAAGGTGGAAGGAACATTATTAACTTTGAAGTCTTCCCTCTGCCTCTGAAATGTGAATAAGAGTCCCCCAAAGACTCCCCATAAAGACGGTGCCTGCTCTTTCCCACAGGAACCCTCTCATACTAGTTCTTTACCTACTTTTTCTTTTTTAAATGGTGCATAAATCCCCAGTATTTGTAGCAATCTCTTCAAGGGAAACCTGTGCAGCCAACAGGTGACATTTTCATAACAAAAGCTCAGTAAATGTGCATCTGATCCATGTCTCCAGTATGTGTTCTGTGATGCCAACTACCTCTTAGCTTCCCTTACCTAAGGCTTCAGTACATTGCCTTAGCCAGACAAGGATCACCTACTGCCTGCTTGACTACAAAGCTGCAAACACACCACAGGCTATGCTTGGCTTCAGTTAAACCAACCAAAGGTTACATGAAAGTGCTCCTGAAAAGATGGGTGGTTGAAGGTTATAGGTGATACTATTTATAAAGAAAAACAAAACAAAACAAAACGTTTTCATGACTTACAACAGGCCACCCAGGAAGTTTGTTAAAAACCTGACCCATGCATGCCTAATAACAAATCAAATGGTAGTACAGACACACAACCAGGGGCCCAGGGGCAGCTTTAGCCTTCTGCTAATCTTTCACATAAGAAAGGGAACATTGGCTCCTAATGGCTGGTCCTCCTTAAAACAAACAAAACCACTGGGGTAGGGACTTTTAACATGAAGACAGAGTGCCCCTCCCCCACCCCAGAGAGTTCAAAGGGACCCAGAGTATTTCAACATCCAGCAGTGAATGATCTATATCCATGGCCTCTCCATCTAACAAGCCACTGATAACAGGAATGTCAACCTCCTGGCCTGGCCTACCCCCTGAGCACTTACTGCTCCTGAAAGCCTCACCTTATCTTCTTGTGGAAATAACCTGTAGATGGGTCCAAAATTAGGCTGTGAAAGTGAGGGCCTCCTTGGGTTGGGGAGAAGAAGAATTTTAACATCAGTTTGTAAGTGCTCTAAAAATGTGAGCTACTTTCCCTGGGCAGAATGGCTAATGCATTACAAGATTTCATGACACCCAAACCAGTGAGTGTCAGAAAGATTTAAGTTCAAATCAACATGCATTTATTCTACGGTATTGCAATATGGAAGGCTGACGGCGTGAATATTTTACAGTAATGCTTCAATATTAAAATTCCCATATTGAGATTCTAGAGTCAGATACAAATTATATTTAACCACCAGAAAATTCATTGAAGTACTTATTAGAGTATCAGTAATAATAGTCATTAAAATTTTATGATCACTTAAGAGAACACTAAATAAAGGCAGTTTAGCAAATGCCCTATTTACATATTTTAACAAGACTCACACAGTAATATCCAAATCACATTGAATTCAAGGGTAAAATTAAACTTGCCCTCGAAGGAACAGACAGATATGCGATGGATCTGCCCTGACCGGTTTGTGTGTTTTCCTAGTGTTGGTGTGGGTTGTACCGATTCTCACCACAGCCTCCATGGACCAGCTGAGGTATACCCAGTCTGGCAAGAGTCAGAGTCATGGTCTATGGACAGCAGGAATGCATCCTATTTGCTTCCCTTGGGACCATGTGATATTCTTTAAAGTTTTCTTTCTCTCTCTTTTTTCTTTCTTCCTTCCTTTCTTTTTTCTTTCTTTTTTCTTTCTGTTTGTGTGTGTGTGTGTGTGTGTGTGTGTGTGTGTGTGTGTGTGTGTGTGTAGGTGTGTACGTGTTGTATGTGTGGGTGGGTTGTGTTGTATCTGTGCCAGTGCCTTTGGAAACCAGCAGAATGTGTTGAATCCTTAGAAGTGGAGTGGCAGATGGCTGTGAGCTGTCTGTCAGGAGTGCTGGGAACTAAACTCAGGTCCTATAGGAGAACAGCAAGTTTTCTTCACTCCTCAACCATCTCTCTAGTCTCCCATGTCTTATTTTTTCTTTCAAAAATGTACAGATATAGTTACCTAATTTTAAATATAAATTAATAGTTACAATATACAGTAGCTAGTTTTTAAGAATTGATTTAATTTGTTTCCTTTTACTTATATATTTAATGTCAGGAATTACCACTGAAAAGTGTGCGAACTCCGGAGATTGGTAGGTCCTTGGAAATTCTCAAGGGAAGATATATAAGGGCACCTGGGAAGGGTGAGGAGCCCAGAGATGACTGGCATGGCATTGACATACTTCACTTTGCTTTCCTTGAAACATGTGACTTATGGGGAAGCCCATCCACTAGAGCCCTGTAGGCATTGTTAGAATCAGAGTTCTCCTGAGTGGCAAGTTAATTTGGCATTCAGCCCTAGAAAATGACACAGGGAGCGATGTCACTCCGATACATATGGCTTTCACCATTTTCCTACTTTTATGCCTTTAAAAAACATTTGACTTTATGAAGTCAAAGAAGTGAGAAACTTCCTAATATCACAGTGTCCTGATGTTGCAAATTTGGGGGGACGGGGCACATGTGTCTACATATAAGATATGAGAATATTGTGTATTGTTTTGTACATATATGTAGGAGGGAGGTTTAAAAAAGTACTCAATACAAAAGAAAATATCAAATGATGTTTCCAGAAGTTTACCTAAAGAGCTAAAAAACATAAAAATTTAAAAGACCACGTAAAATATTTGAGACTATTTTTCATTCTACTGTACAGAATGAATTCACTAATGAAACCATAAGAATATGGTTCCTGTGTCTCCTTTTTAGATAAATGTTAACTAGCCAAGAGTGGTAGCACAAGCAAGTGATCTCATCATTTTGGGAAACTGAGGCAGTACCACCCTGAGTTAGGGTCAGGTAGGGCCACATAATGAGTTCGAGGACACCAGGGGATACATAGCAAGATCCCCATCTCAAGAAAGATGGAAGAAAAGGAAAGGAAGGAAGGACAGAGAGTGTGAGCATACAGAAAAACCGAGAGTTAAAAGCTCATCTACCTGCACTGGCTGCCGCATAAGTATACACAGACAATTATTTAGACAGTTGCTACATTAGAACCGTAGTGTTATTTTTAAAAACTGTAGCAAACAATAAGTTCTTTCATTTTTATCTTTGGTATGTTCTAATCTATATGTGATAGTAATGAAAGACAAAATGCCACAGATAATAATACACAGTCTAATGGGTCCTTATTCCAAAGTGTGCTTACTATCAGAATAGTGTTCTTAGGTGAATATTAAAATGAATCTACTTATTTCCAGCATATAAATGTTTAATTGAGAACTTACTGCATGCCTCAGACACAGTTGAGAAGCATGTTCTACAGAGGATCATTCTGGACAGTAAGTGTGCTTGATGGAGGTCTGGGTCACTGGATAATACACACCAATTCTCACATTTCCTCCCATGCATTCATATCACGCTTAATTACTTGTATATGAAAATATTCACTGTTTGATGTGACCTAGGGCTCAGGAAGAGGGAATTTAGAAAAATGCATTTTCCTGAAAGGTGGTCGCCTTCCATTGTTGTATGACTTGTGTCCGTTGTTGTATCACTAAGCGTCTTTTAAACCCATGTGAGGAAAGGGTCTGAGGCAGAGCAGCACATTGGGGCACGTGGAGAAGGGGAAATAACCTCTCAGTGTGTTTGGCCTACTGACAGGAATCTGCTCTCCCTTGAGGTCATATCCTCGACCACATCATTTTGGATGCCCGCTGTCAAGATGCAGAATATTTCCCAATGAACACTCCCTCCCCGTTTTGCTTTTATATCAAGCCAATGAATATGGATAAGAGACTGGACACAGTTCTGGGTGTGTATCCTCAGCGAAACTTAATGTAAGTGGCACATAAGTGATATTTATGTATACATTCCGCTTGCTTATTCCAGGCTAACGCACTCAGAGCACTAACCTTGACCTACCCTCTCCAAATGGACAAAAATCCAATTTATTATCCAATTTAAAGAATTTATTTTCTTTATGTTATACTGGGAATTTATGCCTATCCAGCCCATGACACTACAAAAAGGAACACCCAATGATATGCTTAAGACTTTGACAAAGAATGTGATATCAAAGGTCACACATAATGAGTATTTTTGTCAATTCTACATATCTAATAAAAAAAGATGTCATTGGTTACAGCCTTGGGTTTTGTTGCTAAGAGAGGGGACAGGCGATTGAGAATATTCTCACTCTTTGGTAACCTCGGTATCCGATTAAAGCTCTGTCAATTAGAAGAACTGACTTCTTAGCTGTCCTGGACCAATACTCAGAACCTTGCATGCTAACCATCTCAGGTTCATACCAACCTCCTGAAGAGATGCCTATGCTTCATCATGGTGTACAAGGCAGGACACCAAGCACAGAAGACAAAATTTCACTCACCCACTCACCTTGGTTTTTCTATTCAAGCCTGCAGCTTGATCTGACAGCATGGGAGGGGGCACGTGAATCTCTCACAATATATGGCTCCATGAATCTTCCTGTTGAAATGATTACTGATCCTTCTAACAGTATCCCCACATCCAGGCAGGTACCAGGCTAGGTAGATTCATGCAGCTCAAGCCTGTCTCTGCCTGTCCAGTCCCACTGACATCAGAGTGATGATGGTTGTCCTTGCATGACAATTGAAATACCTGCACCGGTGTGTATGCTAAGCCTTCTGCTGTCCCCTTGACCATCTGATGGTCCAGACACATACAAGGCTGGGGACCGACCAGACGATGACTTTCTACAGGACTCAGGGCAGGTATTTGATATGGAACTGAGACATTACCCTTCATGAGCTAGGGCTCTTCTCATTCTTTATCCCCAAACCCGGCCTTTGGTAAAACTTGGGCCTGAAAATCTCATGCCTGTAGTATCCATGGGAGTCTGCTGACCATAGGAACCCCCATAAAAGAAGTTGGTTCTCACAACCTTTCCAATTCTAAGAACAAATGTGTCTTTCCCATGGCCATGGATTTCTGGAGGACTTCTTAGAGGACTTGGGTCATCATGTCTTTAGCGCTGGAGCTGAATTTTGGACAGTTGGTACCAGCCACATTTATAAGCAAGTCTGTGGATGCTCTCTCAGACCCATTCAGTTTACCTTTAGATAGTCCTCGACACTTAACCTGATTGCCAGCCCTACAAGGGCAGATCACACCTGAAGTTCTTCTGGACCTATTGTAAGAGACCTATAGATAACAGAAAATGTATTCACCACGATATTACAAGAAATGTGGGCTGAGGACATAGCTCGGGGGTAGAGCAATTGTGTGGTGTGCATGATACTTTGGTCTCAATCCTCCTCACACCCTCTAATAGATGAGGCAGAGACGAGAATAAAAGGAGGTATATATCTTCTAGTTAAAAAAAACAAAGAAAATAATAGACTCTCTCTCTCTCTCTCTCTCTCTCTCTCTCTCTCTGTGTGTGTGTGTGCGCGTGCGCGTGCATGTGTGTGCATGTGTGTGTGTGTGCGCGCGCGTGCATGTGTGTGCATGTGTGTGTGTGCATGTGCACGTGCATGTGTGTGTGTGTGTACGCGCACATGCACACATGCGCATGCATTCATGTCTTTCTCTCTTCCCAAAGGCTGTGCACATAAAGATTTCATGGCAGGCCACGCCTTTTAGCCAAGCTTTGTGTCTCTGAAGCTTAATTTGTAAACCCAGAATATTTTCTGAAGAAATTCAGACAGATGGCAACACTGGTGCAAGCCTTTTCCATAAATGACTGGTGTGTTTTGGAAAGGAATATCTGTATTTTCAGATTTAAAAGGTAATATTTAAAGACATAAAAATTAAGGAAGAAGGTAGCTATAGTTGTGAAATGATCTGAGTATTTAGATATTTAGTATTTAGTATTTATTTTTTTTCTGAAAGGAGATACCATTTAAAAAATTTTCACCCTAACAGTTACTTCCTACCATATACCTAGTGAAACTTATAACTGAGGTGTTATCAGTAAAAGGCTTGGAATTCTAACTGCTTAGAATCTGGATAATACAAGGGAACACAGACCTTCTCTTGGTGTTGTAAAGATCAGCGGCTGTGGTTGATTACACTGAACGCAGTACCTCCTGTGACTCAGATCTAACCCTCTGGATTAGACTACTTGGGTTCAAATCCCAGCTCCAGTGCTTAACTGGCACATGACCTTCTAACAGCCTGGTAAGGCTGTCTTAGCGTCTTCATCTACAAAGTGGAATACTGTGCTATATGTCTGGAGGAATGGAATGATCTTGTATATGCATAATAATACCTTGGCTGCTAACTCCACTCTGTTTTCTTACGTTTATTCTGGACAGGCTCCTCCTTCTCTGTGTCTCTCCCTCTTTCTCCCTCTGCCTCAGTTTTCCTTCTTATTTAGGTCACTACTTCTCTCCCCTCTCCTAGTCAGGACTGAACAAAGTTTGGCACGCTCATGATTTCTCTCTGATATCCACAACATGATGAAAATGACTTTCCACCCACATCAGCCTAGTGGGACTGCTGTGAGCATCATCTCAGGTCTCCAGTTCCTGAGCCCTCAGATACCCATTAGCTCACTGCTCTTTTCTCGCTGTTGTCCCCCCTCCTCCCTCAGTCTCCACCTTCTGGGCCTGTGCTTCTCTTGGATAACCCCATCCCACGTGCATGATCTCTGTCTTCTTTAGAGTTCACTCTTCTGACCAAGACTTTCTCCCAGCAGCCCTATGAATCTGCCGTCGGCACTCTTCTCGCCAACTGTTTAAGCAAGTGTCGCCCTGCCTTTCCTTGTCTTTTATAGGCTCATAACACTCCATGGCTCCACCTGCCGCTCTTTCTTCCTGAACTCTACTCTGGTATTTCTACTTTTGGTTCACACCCCAAACTTAGTGTGTTGGACCTCACCCCCACATCCCATCCTGCATTGTTGGTTCTCTAAGCTGTAGGATGCAACAGACCCCACCTGGGTCAGAGGTGACAGTGCCTTGTCTGACCTGTACCCCACTCACTATGTCCTGACCCTCAAACCCTCTTTCTACCCACTGGCTCTGTCACTCCTTCCATTTGGGGACAATGATTTATTTTTAGTTTTCCTCTTCCTACTCTTCCTCCTCCTTGTTCTTCTTTCTTTACTCTCTCTTCCTTCCTTTATCCTTCCTTGTTTCTCTCTTCCTTTCTCTCCTTCATTTCTTTATTTCTCCCTTCTTTCTTCTTTCTTTCTCTCTTCCTTCTTTCTTTCCTTCCCTCCTTCCTTCCCTTCCCTTCCTTCCTTCCTTCCCTTCCTTCCTTCCTTCCTTCCTTCCTTCCTTCCTTCCTTCCTTCCTTCCTTTTCTTTAGTACTGGGGATTGAACCTAGGGTTCGTACACACCAAAGCAGCACTCTCCCACTGAGCACGGTTCCAGCGTTTTATTCTATGTCCATGCTTATGTACACCACGCTTGCCCTGGGTTACTGAAGTCAATTCCTAACTATCTATGGTGTCTATGTCAATGGCCTGACTCTCCCTTGGCCACACAGCAGTCTGATTCATTGTTCTAAAAATGAGACTGTAATCATAGCCCAAGGCTAAGCCCTTCATTGTGTCTCTGACTATTGTGTAGATGAGACTCGAGCTCTTCTGGGATGATCTCTTAAGCATCCAGCCCTCCTTGTCTGCCTCATCTCTCACCCTTGCCTCCCCAGAGTTTCTCCTGCAGTTTCCCAAAGGCTCAGCTCCCTTTCTCCACCAGGGCCTGACTATGGCATCCTTCTCTGCTCCAATCTGGACCCCCCCAGCTGTCACTCTGAAGAAAGCATTCCCTGACCTCCCAGCCTTGACTTAGATGGCGCTGTGTACTTCATTTGATCCGGGCCCAGCTGCCTACCCATAATGTCTCATTTTCCCTAGCTTATGAGCACCGTGTGTCCTTTCCCTGGCCTGGGTTTGTCAGGGAGAAGTCATGTGGTTTTCCAGCGTTATGCCTGACACAGAGCAGAGTAACCAGCTACTCAGTCTGCAGTTACCAAACCTGACTGTAGTTCTCAATGTGCAAATGCTTCAATTCATAGTGAGCTTGCCTGATCACGCCACATCTTGGGAAAAAGAGACCTTATCTGGAGAAGTAATATTTCCAATCTCTTGAAACAAGAGAGTGTGTGGGTGGAAATACCAGCAAGTGTAGAAATCCAAGCATCCCCCAGGGGATCCTCCTGTGGTTTCTAGCAGACAGGAAAGTTAAGGCCTGACCACACCGCAAGCAGACTGCATGCATAAAGCTCAAGGGAACCCTCACAGGGACTCCCTAGGTCACACCCACGGCTGAAAACCCCCAAAGCACCTGTTTTGCTCTCTTCTTTCAGAGTCTATCCTGAAGAATTTATTCAAAGGCTACAAAGACACATTAGATAATTTACCATAGAGTGAACAGGAAAGGAACACAAGTGGAACATGAACACAGGAAGGAAAAAGTAAGTGAATTACAGAATTAATATTAAATGAGTATGAATTTTATTGTGTATATGGAAATATATGTAAAACTAATATAAACCTTATGATTCCAGTTACAAAATATATAAGCGAGTAAAATTTTCATAGGAACATGTAGGTACAGCTCAGTGATAAAGCATTTACCTACTATAAGGGAGGCTGCGGGCTCTATCCTTAATACCTCTGCCTTCCAGCATAAGCAGAACATCATGAAGAAATTTAAATATTTGCTTTCAAAATGAAAAATATAATAGACTAAAACAACATGGTACTAATAGTCAATTATGCTTTTGCAATATAATTGTTAGACAGGACATGGTGACACAAACCTACTGTAAGCTTAGCATTTGTGTGTTAAAGACAGGAGGACCAGGAGTTCAAGGTCATCCTAGGCTACAGAATAATCTTGAGGCCAGCATTGGCTATATGAGACCCTATTTCAAAATAGACAAATAAAGCATGTGCATGTTTAATAGTAATATGTTAAACTGCTGGCAAGGTCAAAGAGAAGACGGTAACTTCCCAATCCCACATGACTTAAGGATGACGGGTGATGGGTGTATTGTATAAACATGGACTACATTTAGACTGTTAGATCCTTAGTCCTTAGTACCACCTTTTAGAGTATGACTTGTCATTTCCACATTATAGACAATGACACTGCATCTCAGAAAGGCCAAATGGCTTTTCTACGGTTTAGAGATAAGTGGTGTGGTCAAGTTCAGAGCCCCGTAGACCTTGGTTCTAACCTTTCCTAGGCCCAGTCCTACTATTGCTGATCTTTCACACACTCGACTCTTAATAGCAATGCAACAACAAAAGCAGCAATTATAGATAAAAAATAATATTCACAAATGAGCTACTATTTATAGAACATGTAAAGACACATATCTTTTAAATACACTCTTATACTCCCCCTTGATTTCCATTTGCTTAGAAACTGTAGCTACACTAAATATCCATTTACCTATTAACGACGTCCCATCCATACCTCAGGACAACTCAACTCAAGACACTTGCTCAGGAGGGGAAGGGGCATGCTGGTGAATCACAGCCCCAGCCTAATCTCTGAAGAGAGAAGATGGCGCAGGGAAGGGCATGTTGGAAGCTCATCCCATGGCCACCCATTGCTCAGTGAGAGCTGATGCTATGCTGGCCCCCACTGTGCACCAGGCTGATGGGTTTAGATGTACATGGCTGTGGTTTGTTTCCTTGCCTGAGCCTGTTTTTCTAGTGTTTTTCAGGCTACTGACCTTCCCGCCCAGATCCATTTGTGTTGTGCTTAAGTTAACCACTGTTGATGTCTATCGATTGTTGGGAGCCCTGCTGGTGAAAGGCTGTAACAGAACATATGGCCAAGTGATGGCAAAGTATTCTGCCCTCACTTTTCCCTTTCTTTCTTCTCCCAGTTTTCTCCACTAAAGAGAATGGCCCCTGTTCCTAGAGCAGTGAAGCTCACAAGGAACAACTATGCATCTCAATAAAAAGATGAGCCTCTAGGTCCAAGGGAATCCCTTCTAGGATAATATACTTAAAGAACTTCAGGATCCCTTTCCTTTAGTAAGAAATATGGGGAAGGAGGAAGCCACATTGGCAGAAAGGTCTCCGGAAGAGGGAGGTCACAGGCTCTTCTAAGGGATGCATCCTTACTGTGCTCCCTACCGCATTACAGTGGAGATTAAAATCAAGTCCTGCAATCAGGAATCATACAAACAGGACTTGCTCTCTGTAATGTATTTTTATTCCTTTTTCTATTCTGTACTTTCCACCGGTGTATTACTTGATGATTAGTTAATTCTTTTTCAATGACACAGAACTGTTTAAAATTATATGCCATACAAAGATGTCATAGCCCTGTTGGTTGGGGCTATCCTCTGCACAGGTGAGTGGGAGACTATAGGCACTGAGATAATATTTTCAAAACGTACTCAGCATCATCTCCATGAGAATGCTGGGAGTGAGACAGAAGCAATGAGGAAGCTGATCAGGGCTTCAGAAGAATGTGCAGCCGAGCTACGTCGCAAAGTCCCAGGGAACGCATCCTCCTCCTCCAATGAGAAGAACTAATGAACCAGTGTCAACCTGCCAGAAAAGAGATCCCCACAAGCAGGCTGCAGATTCATGGGTCCTATTGAGCTGCAATGAGTGGAGGACAAAAATCCCTGTTCTCTTATGGTTATAGGTGGCCCAAAGACGTGCAAGGTATACCTCACACAGGATAACAAGGAGACTCTGTAGGAGACATTCCAACAGTGGAAATCAACATAATCTGGCTGAATGTAAATTTTAATATCTGGGAAACCAATTAGGTAACTCAAACCAGATTAACAATTTGATATTAATTAACCAAAAAAAAAAAAAAGAACTTAAGATTAAAGTTGATGAGAAGACACGTAGCATTAATAGTAAGGAAAAGTATTGAGCTATTTAAGAAGAGAAGTGGGTGAGCCACATTCACAACACATCAAGGATTCATGTAGGTCTGATAGTCACTTTGAATATGGATACTTACTGAAATGGAAGTAAGAAGTGGAAGTAACAGAGGAAGGATGAGGAGGGGTCTGGAGAAGAATGCAACATAGCTTGAAAAACCAAGACTAGAAGAAAGTAGGCACTTTCTCACTGTTGCAAACAAAGTACAGATTTTATGTGACTAAGGGGACCCTGGGGTCAAAAGACGTGAGGGTCAGCTGATGGTCAAGAGAGGCAGGGAGACTAACTCCCAACAGAGAGTCAGGACCAAGGCAGACAAGAAGGCAGGCAGGCAGGCAGAGCAGTGTGCTACAACAGGTTTATCCACAGAACAGGTCATTCTCTTTTAGGTTCCATGTCTGTGCCCGATGATTCCATCAAAACCCTGAGGACAAAAGGCATAAAACAAGCAGCATTCCTGGGGGCTGGGGCCACTGAGGCACTAGAGAGTAAGAAACACACAGAGCAATGCTCTTAAAAAAAAAAAAAAAAAAAAAAAAAAGAGCCACTGTGTATATTGTGTAGTCATTCATTCATTTTAGTAGAGGAAGGGAGCACGCGTGTCCCAGTGCATGCATGGAGGTCAGAGGACAGCGCATGCATGGAGGTCAGAGGACAGCGCATG
>NC_034594.1:160050351-160063263 GCF_900095145.1 Mus pahari | reverse complement strand
CATGGAGGTCAGAGGACAGCGCATGCATGGAGGTCAGAGGACAGCGCATGCATGGAGGTCAGAGGACAGCGCATGCATGGAGGTCAGAGGACAGCTTGCAAGAGTCAGATTTCACATTCTACTATGTGGTCCTGGGAACTGAATTTAGGTCACCAGGTTTGGATGCAATCACCTACCTGGCTGAGCCATACCTCCAGTCCAAGAGCTGATCTGCTCATTCATGCTCAGAGTGTTCATTTCAAAACTGACACAAATATCCTATATGGTCAAGATGGCCCAATCTAATATAAAGTGTGACTTCACATAACTTAAGCAATTATGGGTTGGGAAACACTTCAGCCTTGGAAAGAGGAGTTCCTGAGTCCAATGCCCAGAATCCATATTTTTAAAAAATTAATTAAGCTAGGCATGGTGGCATGGGATGGTAATCTCTGTCCTGGGGTGGTAGAAACTGGTGGGTCACTGTAGCTCAGTGGAGCTTCATGACAGTAGGAGACACTCTCTCAACAATCAAGGTGAGTAGCACGTAAGACATCTTAGGTTGGCCTGTTGCATACAAATATGCATATGCACTCCTACACACGCACATACAAACACACACACACACACACAAAATGTACATAAATACACATACCCACTTACAAAACTAAAAACATAAAATAGATTCATTTTGTACGACTGGAAATCCCTTCATTCCTTCTGCATTTATTTCAATGGACAAGTGTCTGGTCAGTCCACCCTCTCTTTCCAATCCCACCAGCTCTGGCTGCTCACACACTCCAGCCCTGCATCCACCCTCTCTTGCTTGTACCAGTCCCCACTCTGCAACGCCCACCACTCTGCGATGCCCACTCTGTGATGCCCACTCTGCAAGGCCCACTCTGCGATGTCCACTCTGCTCCATCCACATATCTGGCTGCCATTCTGCTCCATCTAGTGGAATGATGGCCTCTGCAGAACTGTGCCAATTTAAAGAGAAGGAAAACAGAGAAGTCCCACTCATGCAGGGTTATGGACTAAATGTCGGTAACACACAGTACTCAAGCCTTAATTAGGTTAACTAAATGAAGTCCCATTTCCTGACTGTCTGGAGTGGAGCCTGTAGTGCTGACAGTGTACTTCACTGAGGAGGTAAAAGTCTGCCCCACTGGGTAGATGGCAGCAGCTCTAGGCTGCTCTTAGACAACTCTTCTGCCAAGAAGGAAGAGAAGGCAAGCACTCACATTCTCTCATGCAAGTTTCATTAGTACCGCCCTGCTAGTGTAAATTCCTATTTGATAATTGTGAAGTATTCTTTAGGGATGATTTAGGTCCACTTTCTTCTCATGCTACATGACAGAATTTTTCAAATACTAAGATAGTGAAAATAGCCCTATGCTTTCTCTTTTACATCTACAGAACGTGAACAATGATGGATAGGAACTCCTAGAAATTGGTTTGATTTCCAAAGACTGCCTATTTTTCTCTGGAAAATATATTTTAAGTTCCTCTATGAAGAGTACTTTCTTACAACTGTCACAGAATAGGAACTACAGAGGAAACCCAAAGACCAGGCTGGAGAGTGGGTTCAGGGATCAGGAGCTCAGACAGCTCTTGCAGACAACCTGAGTTCAGTTCGCAATACCCATGTCAGCTTGTTCACAATCACTTACAACACTAGTTTCAATGCTTCTGGCATCTGTGGGCACTTGCACTCACCCACACCCATGTGCGTGTGCACACACACACACACACACACACACACACAGAGAGAGAGAGAGAGAGAGAGAGAGAGAGAGAGAGAGAGAGAGAGAGTTAAAATAAATTAGAATCCTAGAGCTCAAAGGGGCACTGTCTTTAGATATACTCTCAAGCAGTGTGTATATGATTCTTATCATTAGTAGGTTCTCAGGCTCAAAAAGATCATACCATCGTCCATTGTCACCTGTGCTAATTCACAGTGATTCTGAACTTGCAATAAGTGCTATGTTCACGAATATAAATCCTGTTGACTTTGACAGGATTGTATTGTAAATGTTCCAGCGATGAGCCTGTCTATAACTGACTCCTGATGGCTAACTTCTGGGGTTAAGGCTGTTCTTCTGCACAAAAAGTATCCAGTCTAAAATTTGATGGCATATAGGAATCTCAGAACTAACCTAGAAGGTTAGGGGACATAGTTCCCTCAATATGGCATGTACTCAGTCCCTCATTCCCCAGGCGGTAGCTACAGTGTTCCTCTTAAAATGTATCAACTTAATCTGCTCCAAGTCAAGACAGAAGACACCTTCAGAATCATTCCATGTATCTAAGTGAAATCCAAATTCTTCACTGCAATTCAAGATCCTTCATGGTTAAATTCCAGTCCACATTGCATCATGAGTAACCTTTCTTCCACCCAGTCCCTAAGCCCTCAGTGAATGTGTTGCATTTCTCAAAAGAGCAAATGTCTTCCTCCAGACCTGTGGGCCAGGCCATGTGCTAATATCTCCCCTTTGCACACTGTTTTTTCCCCCATCTTCACTGCTCCCACATACGCTCAGGCAACACGGGGCACATCACCAGATCAGGTCAGATGCTGCTGTGTGTTGCCATGACACGAACGCTCTCACCTCCCATCAACCGGACAGGACAGGAGAAGACTCTGCAGCACTGTTTGCTGCTTCACCTAGAAGAGAAAACCGCCCGGAACTGAGAAACTCAAAGGGCTGACTAGACACATCATCTGTTGAATGCTTGGATGAATAAACGGAGGCACAAGGCTACCACTCCAGGGAGGCAGCTGCAGCCCACCACTAGTGCTAGATCTTCAAGGATACCGGGCAGCTCTAGTCAACTCAAAAGTGGAAAGGAAACTTTACAAGACAATGCAATGTTTACAAGCTACATAGTTGTGCTTGGTGAGTCTATACAGACGGAAGATATCGCTGTAAGAAATGAATTTAAGGCTGAGTAAGTGAGTTAAATCAGAATGGAATAACTCAGAAAGATAAGTAGGATTTCTCTACTGCACTTATTAGCTTCAATATCTAAGTCACTCCCAGGGGAGAATTTCGCTCATATATAGGAATGCTAACTTTTTTTTTTTCAGCAGAGCAGAGTCTAATCAAGTGTGTAAATGCTGCAATACACCAAATGGCAGAGAAAATTAATGGTCCTCTTGTGGGTCCCTGCAGTGTCTCACCACTGGGAAGTGACTTAGGCAGTGAACAGAACGGGGATTACTGTGCGGGCTTATACGACCTAGGAATGGAATAGGAAACAGCTTTGCTTTGGATGAAATGTAGAGTCTGGGGGCTTTGGGATGAGCCTCGAAGAGGGAGGCTGAGTAGAAAGATCCAATCTGACTCACAAGGTGCTCAGAGAAGAAAAGAGAAAAGAAAAGAAGAGAAAAGGAAAGGAAAGGAAAGGAAAGGAAAGGAAAGGAAAGGAAAGGAAAGGAAAGGAAAGGAAAGGAAAGAAAAGAAAAGAAAAAACAAAGCTTACAATGTCTGTGATTGTGCATGAATGGATTCAAATGACCCTGAATAATGCATATATTATATAATATATATTACATAATATATATTATATATAATTGTGTACATGCTCGTGATATTATTTTGTGCATGTTGCGTGTGTGTGTGTGTGTGTGTGTGTGTGTGTGTGTGTGTGAAAGATGTGTGTGAGTATCCACACAAACATTCGGTTCTCTCCTTCAACCCTGTGATCTGTGGATCAAACTCAGGTATTCAGACTTACATACACTACTAACCATTGATCTACCTACCTTGCCAGTTCTCAAAGTATATATTTCAGTTAGTTGATTCTTTTGTATTGAAAAAAAAGTCAAAGTCAAAGGCTACACATATACAGTGTTCCTGAGAGCCAATGGCCTCTTTATAACTACAAAAACAAGAGGTCAGAGGTCAGCAATAAGAGCCAGGCAGTGCTGGTGCTTCTGAAACACGAGGGAGGGAACTTAGCTGATAAATTCTTGTTGCTTTTTAATTGATAAGTTAGGAGTAGGTGACAAGCACCCAGAGAGCAATATGACACACCAAAGCCACTCTCAGGGACATTCTATAACGTAAAGGGTTCTTTCAATTTCTGCATTCTGAACCTTAAGTGCTCTAAGCCTGGACAACCAACTCTGAGCTAGCCCGTTCATTCCAACAATGACCATCGAGTAACAGTAAGATGTTGGGAGTTTGTTTCCCTCCGTGTCAAACCTGATTTTGACAATTACTCAAACTACTAGCAAAACTAACAAACACACACATACTCATGGCGAAGTGTCACAGGAAAAGGCCTCGTCCTCCGCCAAATTTCATCTGGGAAGACTTATTTTTTTCCGGCCAGCTGATAAACCTTCTGCAAACAGGGGTTGATAATGGAAACCCAGTGCAACCCTTAACTACAGTGCGCACTGCTCTAATAAAAAGAATTAATGCAGTCAATTTGTACTACTGTTCTTGGAACAAAAAACCCTATTTCACCCACAATCTTTTCAACAGCTGATTGGCAGCCCTGTCCATTTCCCCTCTGCAGTGTTGTCAGGAGACTTCAATGTGATAATGAGCCTGTCACCATATTCAAATAGCCCTGTGACAGCATGTTTTGTGAGTGTGACGTCCACTGCAAAGGGTCTGTCAAAAAGCACCTTTCAGAAAATGAAAAGAGGGTGCTCTCCTGACGATAAACCTAATTTCTCCGTAGATAAAAGACGGAGATTTTCCATCTGATTTTGTCAGTGTTGTGTTGCGTTTATCTCTTCAAACGCTCCTGCTTTCTTTCCTCTTTTTCCTTAATGTACATAAATTTAGATTTGTCAGGGGCGAGGACAAAAAAATGGTGATGATGAAATACATGCTCTGAGGAATCCAAGTCCATCAGGAGAGCCACAGAGAAGAGAAGGAAAACAGAACTGGGGCCCAAAGAACAAGAAGTTACCTTGCTACCCATTGCTCAAGGGTTTCCCAGCGTGGAGCTCAGATTCTGCACACTTCATACACCAAGGCCGAGTGTCCTTGGAAAACGTGCACTAGAAGTTGCTGTCTTCAAACTGTGCCTCCATGTGGCCACTTTACCACTGGCATGGAGACCTGTCACCGTGTTACTATATCGGGATTTTCCTTATTCAGGATCTGAGGGTCACTTCTTCTGTGTCTTATAAATACTGGGAAAATGTTCTTCTGGGGCATTTCAACCCATTAAATATCATTGGGTATAACTAAAAGTTATGAATTTTTTTAGTCTATTGTTCAAATAACTCTATTGGGCTGGTTTTTAATTATATATATATATATATATATATATATATATATATATATATAGAGAGAGAGAGAGAGAGAGAGAGAGAGATACACATACACACATACACACACACATGCATACACACACATATATGAGAGAGAGGGATTTGTTTAAATACAACTACTGAGAATTACTGAGGGGAAATTATTTTTGAGTGGTGAAAAACTATGCTATAAAAGATCTAGGTTCTCAAGAACATGGTTTAACTCTATCTTTTGCTTCTCCATCTGAGACAGAGCAGGTCTTAATGTGTTCAGCATGAACACAAATGTCTTTTTAAAGGCATTTTCCTCAATGAGATCTAGACATGTGAACATGAATGGTTTTGTACAAAACATATGTATATATACCATACGTGTACACACAACATACATGCCTGTACATGTGCTATGCATACATACCCAACACAACACATTTGTTGTTACTACGCATTATGGGCACCAGGCTTTTGGGCTATGATATCCACCTACCCACACGTACCAAAGAGAAAGCAGGAGGCTCCTAGCCTCTGAGGGTGGAACTGGGAGAGAGGGCCGTGCATGGAAACCAGCAATGAACTGTCACTGCTTTGAGAAAATACAGACATGCAGAAGGTCTGGGGAGTGTCTAAGGAAAAAGAAAAAGTAGGTAGAAATTTAAATCTACATATTGTCACCTTAGCTTCTATGACAACCAAGAACCTTACGTCGTTAAAAACCTGGGTAAAGTGTGCAGTATGGTAGTACCTTGTAATTTCATTAGCATCTCACATTAAACCATAACGCAGCATTTTAAAACAAACCACAGAGACCAGGTGCAGGATCTTGCCTCCCTTTCTCCACGTTGCCCAGTAGCTTATGGAATCGAGCCCGATTCCTGATTTCTCAGCAAGCTTTCCTTTTACGTTGTCTGATCCAAGCAACTTAGAGACCTATGTCTGCTAACAGCTGCTTCAAACCCTGTCAGAAGTCAGGAGCACGGAATCTACTGCAATGTTCACCCCCCTCCCCAACTTCACAGAGCACAGCCCATGGTTACATATACATTTGGGTAAAAGTCTTATGTGTTCCAGAAGGGCCTACCTATTAATTTTAAAAAATACTATTTTTTCTTACTTAATATCACACACACACACACACACACACACACACACACACACACACACACATACACACACACAAAGCTATAGAAGGCACCCTAAACATACCAGGCAGTATGACAATTTAAAACAAAGGGGACATTTTGATACCATGATCTGTTGACTAGTCAACAATCTGTGAAGCTAAAATGACTGAGTAGCTGTTTGCTGTTTTCTTGTTTTTCTTCATTACAGAGTAAGAGAAGGCAGCAGAGGAAGAAAGAAGGTGAGGGGTGGCCTGGCACGGGAAAAGCCGGAGCCTGAGGAAGGGGGAAGTAACTGAAGGTCAGCGACTCATTTCATGACTTAAGTTCATCACACGGAGGGCAATGTTTTCAAGTCAATACATAAAGCCTTCAGCAGCTGGCCTTGTGAAATGTCCCGTTTTTTTGCCTAAATGCTTAAACCCTTGCTTTATTTGTGATTAAAAGAAAAGGGCTGGAGTCAGAGAGGTGAGTCTAACTGAGCTACACCCAACATACAAAGTGAATTTCTGAATCTTGGAGATTTTTGTTGTCTCTAAAAGTCACTGTCACCACCATAATCCCCTCATTAAAGTGAAAGAAATGCAGGGGTAGCATGTAAAACAACGCAAGCCATTCCGCAGCCATCTCCTGCTCACACCGCCTCCAAATGAAGGCAGCCACATTGCGTAATGCAGACAGCAAGAGCTCCTGACAGGTGGATGATTTATGCTCATAGTCAGAAGAATCGGAGGGCCTGCAGAGGAGGCAGCATGAGCAAGGCGGTGGCGAGACAGATGCTCTCAGTGGGCTGGCAGGGGCTCGCAGGCTCCAGCCAGCTCAGGTGCAACCTGGACACTTTAAATGCTGAACTCCTATTGCCCAGACTCTGACACTTGGATGTGCCACTTGTGATATTATATGCAATGTACACAATGAATAAACTGTCAAATACAGGCCAGCACCACGTGCGTACTGCATACGTTCCCTACACATAGGTTCTCTCTCTCTCTCTCTCTCTCTCTCTCTCTCTCTCTCTCTCTCTCTCTCCCCCCCCAGTGTGTGTGAGGGTGTGGGGGTGTGGGTGTGGGTGTGGGGGTGTGTGCACACTCATCATCAGAGTGAAAGGAACTCAATTTGTGAAATTATTATAATTCAAGTGGAAACACTCCATAGCTTAAGGATGCACGGTCCTGGAAATATTTAGCCCAGGTGTGGCTGGTGACGGGTGACAGGACTCCCTAACAATTGGATCGATATTAAAGATTGCACAGTGGGATTAGGAGAAACACACCTCAGCAGAAAACCGACATCGTTGTCAATTATATTAATTATTCTTCAGATACACGGCACGCTCTCACGGCATTTCATCCCGGGGAAGCGTTTGAATATTTGAGAGGAAAACGAAGGAGGTAGGGGGGGATAAGAAGAAGAACCCCCAAAGGACAGCAACTGCTTCAGAATCAATCCTTAAAATACTTTTCCAGAACTCCTCTCCATGGCACCAACAATAACAACCTGGTAAAGATTATGGTATTGGTTGAAAGGGTAGATAAACCTAATTACAGCTATTGATGACAAATTACTGCTTCTCTGATCTCTAGCAGAAGGCATTAGCCAGCATTTGCATGGTCAGCACCAGACTGCCACGGACAAGAAATTCACTGCACAGCCCTGAATAGAACTCCCATCCTCCGGTCCTTTTCAGCCTGGTATGAGGAGGACAGGGACCTCAGAAGAGGAACAGACATCCAAATGCAAAAGCTTCAAGCTCTCTGGGACGAGTGACTTTACTTTCAACTCCCAGACATGGGAAGGTCAAAGGTAGACCTACCTGTGAGAATTAAAGACCCAGGCATCCCTTTAATTAGGCGAGAGCATTCAAAGACTTGCAAATTCCCAAGAAGCCACTTTGCAGAGGAGAGTAACAGCTTTCTGCCAGGAAGGCGGCCAGTGGGCTTCTCTTTCAGCCATCCTCCACTAAAACAGCATTTTTTTTTTTTTTGAAAAGAACAAAATGGAATACATCCCAAGTCATTCAGAATGCCTCTGGACTTGACAGTTCTCCCGAGAGAAAAAAAATCAGATAATCTGAAGACTTCACAATGGCATCCAAATCCTTTTTCGAACTTCATTAAGCTCCAGCACTTAAAAACCATCCACACCAAATACGTTAATTAGTGACAAGACAGCGTAGAAAGGGCTCAGAAGTACATCCACCTAGGAAGTCAGATGCAGGGAGTGGGGGTGGTGGCATGGGGGGGTCTGTGACTCATCAATGTGATCAACTGGTCAAGGCACAAACAGCGAGGCTGCCACATCTTTCACCAGCCCCTCAAATTAATGGGATTGTGTACTAGCACAGTAGAAACATCAAACTATCAGGTCTGACCTCATCAGTACCCTGGGATTTAAAGGTTTTCTGTACAGAAGGATGTGGAAGAAATGAAGTTGGAAGTGAAACAGACACCCTGGCCATCTATTTTTCCCTTTTTCTCTCTTTTCCTTTCTCTTTCATCTTCTCTTCTTCCTCCCAGCCCTCCATGCGTCCACAGGACACCACTGCCATGGGGAACCTCCCTCCAAAACTATCATGAAGTGGCTTAGGTGCCACACAGGAATGAGATGACAAGGATTCCATGCTCTACAGTCCGCTCCAAGGTGGAGGAAAGGCTAGAGAGAGAGAGAAAAGGATTAAAGAAAATCCTTCTTTTCTTCAGTATACACAATAAATATACTTTACTTCCCTAAATAGAGGAACGGCTTTGAGGAATAACTTAAGGAGTCCAGAAAAGCACTGACAGGAACCATCTTTAAGCCTGTGTAGTCAGAAGCTTAAAACACCTACACACTTTCAGGGAGAAAGTAAAGTGAAATGTTTTAGAAAGAGGTGCAAGTCCCTTCTTCTGCAGTGGCCCTCTGCGGTCTGTATTCTGCTAGAATGGAATGAACACATTAGCATGTGCAGCGCTGACTGTAGACCCCATCAGTTACACTCGGGCAAAGTGAGCACCATCCGATGAAAAGCAGTCCCATGGACGGAAGGTTACTCGGTCCATGACAGGCTTTTTTACTGTCCTCCCACAACTCACAGAGGGGTCTCTGTGAATCTGGCAGGTTACGCTGACCCTGCCTGTTACCCTCAGATCTCCAGGGCACACAAATGGCTCAGGCCGGAGTCACACAGAGCATTATCGGGGACCTCTGACCCTAGCGAGTCATGGAGAGAAAGCAATGTGAAGACAACCCAGGCCTGCTGTGAACACTGCCCCCATTCACTGCAGAGAACCAAGCAAAGCAAAACAAAACACAAATGATGATACTTAAGGGGGTGTGCGGTGGAGCCAGTAGGGTCCTAGACACTGGGTAAGATGGAATTGCTCCAGTCAGAACAGCAGCTGATACCTACTGAAGTCTGATATATACCAGAAACCCAGCTGGGCATCCAAAGCACAAAGAAACTTACAAGATCTGTGCAGAGGAAAAGTAACAGCACCCGCAGGCCTTGGCAAAGAGACGGTGAAGGGGTGACGGTGATCAGAATACCTCACATCCCCGCATGGAAACTTCACACACCCAACATGTATAGAGAATACATGCTAATAGAACATTTTTAAAGAAGAAATTTACAAGTAATTGGCAGCCCAAAAACTTAAGAATATTCCATACAGAATGATACACAGGAGGATACATTTCCAAGGATGTCACCAATGGGATTAGTATTAAAGCCTCGATATTTGCAAAGTATTTCACTACTACTAGGATTTTTGCAATGTGGAAAAGAATGGCTAGCTATCATTTTCCCTTCCTTGCATTTCTTTAAAAAATACTGAGCTCAGTGGGTGGTGTTCGCTTACCACAAATGAGGCTCTGGGTTCGATCCTTGGGGTCACATAAATAAAGCAACATGTCTATATTCCCAGCACTTGGGAGACAGATATGGGGGGGTCCATCTTTTTTTTTTTTTTTTTTTTTGTCAGTCTGAGGCCAACCTGAGCTACCAGAGTCCTTATCAGAAATAAAAGGCTCTTAAAATTTTAATTTAAAAAAAGAGAAAAAAAATGTGATACAGTGCCTTGGGTCTGCCTGCCTTTTTAAAATCAGGACATATAGCAGCTGTGAGGGATGGAAGACAGAAGGGACAGGCCTACCTAAGCCCTAATTCCCTGCCCATTAGCTGTTTTCCGATGTGCAAATAACTCTGGTCTCCCACGACTGCTTAAGAGTCCAGCTGACTTCAACCCTGTGTCCCCATGGGCTTCAGGTTAAAATCAATACCTTAACCGAGGCTGCTAGTTTAAACTTGGTAACTGCGGGTTAGTGGGAGTGGCGAGGGAGGGGTGGATTCTGAGCTCCATAATCTTAGGAACATTCAAAAAGGCCAATTCCGGAGTGGCATTAAAGTAGCAACAGAATTCTTTACTTATGAAAGAACTTCAGTGCTGGAGCAAAAACCAAAGTAAAAGACACATTTGGAAGCTAACAGGAGACCTTCCTTTCTTTAGACACATAGCACAGGAACACATTTACTCTGTCATTGAGAAATATGTATTTCACAAAGCAAAAACCTAGCAGTGCTAGTGTGGAAGACGGAAGGCTACAAACAGGAGATGGGACCGTCAGAGGACGTCCAGGCTTTCCTCGGGGCAGGTGCTAGCCACTGCCACCATCTCTACCACAACATCACATTTTCCAGAACAGGAAGTATGTGAAGTTAAAGCAATAAATCATACATAACAGACTATAGAGTTGATGGTGAAACTTAGAAGGACCATGTACGCAGAACCATTAACGCAGTCCCCCTTCTCTTCCTGTGTTTCTTTCTCTCTATATTTGCCAGATTTCTTGTGGTAGGGTCTCAGTATGTTACCAAGGATGGCTTCAAATTTCTGCACTCAAGTCACCCTTTGGCCTCAGTTTCCCAAGAATCTGGAAACAAAAGAGCACCGCCATTCCCCAGTGCGTCATGTGCACTTTTCATGCCAACCGAATGCTTCATGGATTGAGTGGGATGGAGCTACCAAGAAGGACGAATGAGCCAATAGAAGCCATGCTGACTGAAAGTCATGACACGGACCCGAAACGTGGATCATTTGGGTTGACAGCTGTAAAGGAGTTCCTGGGAGGAATTGCTTCTAGATATTATAAAGAGTGGGGTGCATTTGTGAGGGAAGCAGGAACAAATATTTAAACAGGCCAAAGCATCAGTCAACAATCCAGTTTCCTTCCAAATGTTTCCAAATTATGCATGAGTTGATAATAACTCAATACTGAGGTCAGGGTAGCTGTCATTAACCCTGCTTGTGGAACATGGATGAAATTAGAACCAAGTCCTGATTAGGAGTAGAAGCAATACATTAAGGGAGTCCAGGCACAGCAAATAAGCTAGCATTCATATATATTCTACCCCTCAGCTTACACCTTCAGTCTGGATATGCTAAATGATGATAAATCATTCCCAGAGTTAAACAGGAAGGAAGAGCAAGCAGAAAGGAGGTCCCAAGGAAGAGGCTGCAATCCTGAGATCCCTGGAGAAGGAAGTGAGCCTTGAGACTCTGCCCAGGAAGGTCTCACTGTTCCAGCTTACTTTCCCTCCCATACCATCTCACCTACAAAGGAAGGTGCCTTTAGATTAGTGCCACACCTGTCAAAGGTCTCCACAGTGCCTCCTGATTCCCAAACCATGTCTGAATCCTTCTCCCTTAACCACATGATTCATGTTCATACCATGCAGCCAAGTAAGTTGATTGAGTCTGTGAATCAGCTCCACACCCGAGGCCCCACCCATGGAGGGACATCGCTCGCTGTGCCCCGTGTGCAGTCTACTTGGATAACATTGAATGGCAGCGGCAGGCCTTCGGCCGCTGTTCTGGTAGCCACAAAGCCACCCTTGGCTCTCGGAAGGCACAATCTGCTGCTGCCTTTGGTCCAGTTTGCCAGGAAGCCCAGGATGGACTCCCCACCAGCACCATCAGGCTCGGGGAATTTGGCTAGCACCAGGCACCTAGGCTTCTGCCAGGTAATTGGCTTTGGGGAAGCCGCTGACCCACTCTCCACTGAGTGGCTGTTGTGGACCTGGAACCCAGCCTGCCTCTCATCACTGATCAACCTTGGCCGAGCCAGCTGGCTTGTTCCTTTGCAGACAGCTTGCCTTAGGGAAGCTGGTCGGTGGCTTCTCAACCTACTAAGAAAGGGGGGGGGGGGGGAGAGGGAGGGAGGACACAGAGAGGCAGAGTCACAGAGATGCACAGAGAAAGGCAGGCAGAGACAGAGCAGAGACACAGAGAGAGGGAGATCTCATTTTGACTTCAGTGGCTAAGGAGAATCATGATAATACATGGTGTAAGGGCTGAAGCTTGACACAGGTTCGACAACGGGTACATTAGCTGTGGAACCCATGGAAGTAAAAGTACAAAGGAAGTACTTAACTAAATGGACCTTAGGAGATACAAACCAGAACCTCTCACAGCAAACTGCAGCAAGCTCACCCATAAATCCATCCACCCATCCACCCATACACACACACACACACACACACACACACACACACACACACAC
>NC_034594.1:160042933-160050246 GCF_900095145.1 Mus pahari | reverse complement strand
ACACACACACACACACACACACACACACACACTGAAAGCTCACCCATAAATCCATCCACCCATCCACACACACACACACACACACACACACACACACACACACACACTCTGAAAGAGAATTATAAAAACATATTATCTGAGGACTTGTTAAAAAAAAATAGACTATGCCAGAGCCTCATATGATCCTGGGTTTCCCCACCCCTTATTCGACTGGCTTTTCTCTATCTGGGCAAATGGTCAAACAGGTGCCCCTGCCCCCTTGGGGCAAAACCCATTGGAGATATTTTATAATTTGAGAGGAATAACACTGTAACCTATTAGATCCACGTTGGCGCCCTACTTCATGCTCACAGTGGAAATGGCAGGTAGGGAACGAGCCAGTAAAGGACTGGCTTTAACAGTGCTGCGATGAATAGAAAGGGACAGGGGTGAGGGGGCCTGGGATTCCATCTTGTCCGGCTTCCTGTGACACAGGAAGCATTCTAGGAAGTGTTCGTAGTATTGCACGCATGCCATCTCACTTCAACTTGATTGATTTTTTTTTTAAAGGAAGTACATTTAAATATATAATAGCCTCTGAGGCCCATGAGTACACAGATTATATTTTCTCATGTGGAATTTTATATCCAGTCATAGATAAATCTCTAAAATACGAGTACTTAAATATTTCTCCTTTATGGCCTAAATAGGATTTGAATATCCCAGCTGCACATCATGGCCAGTCTGTCAAACTCCCAAGGAAGAGGACATGCACATACATTCCTCTCCACAAGGACTCATTTGGATCGAATGTATCTCTCAAGTTCAAGTTCTAGAAACTGTCCCCCCCCCCCCCAAAAAAAAGGAGAGTTTGCTCTAAGGTGAAAATTTCCTCTCTGTTCGAATTTGGATGAAACAAAATCACAGGCTGTCTGAACCAGACATGGGCTGGTCAAAAGGGATTTGTGGGAAAAAACACACAAGTTGAGGATCCCTGGTTTGTGTCATATGCCTTAGAGCTACTCAATTATTCCTATCTCGATTGGGGTACAGTTCTGTGGTTGAGCTCTTGCCACCGTGCCAGATGCCTTGGATAAGTTTCATCTCCAGAGCAGAAAAAAATGAATAAATACAACAAAATATTATTCTAAAGTTTATGTAGAGATCTCAAAGACCTCAGAGTGGGAAGTATACATAAAAGATATCCGTGTCTCATTCTCACATGACATTGAGACTCTTTCAGTTAAAATGCCTCTCCTAATGCGACTACACTGATTCCTTTCCAGGAGAATTCAGCCATTTCTGGACATTAAGAACACAAAATGGCTGCGTACGGTGGTACGTGCCCTTAATCCCAGCATTCAGGAGGCTGAGGCAGGGCAGAAATCTTTGGGTTTGAGGTTAGCCTGGTCAATGTAGAGAGTTCAAGGCCAACCAGGGCTACATAGTGAAATGCTATATCAAGCAAGCAAGCAAGCAAGCAAGCAAGCAAGCAAGCAAACAAACAAACAACAAAAACCACCACAAGAACAAAAACAATAAAACTCAAAGTCCCCAAGTGAGTTCAAATCCAACATTAACACCAAAAAAGTGGGTGTTTAAATTGTTTAAGACCCCATCTGCTCCTGATTTACAGCCTTGGTGGGGTTATAAGTGGCTAGGCCTGAAGCACATGCCTGTGTTTCATCTACACTTTGGAGGCATATTCAGGAAGATTCCTTGGGCTAAAGAGTAAATTCAAGTCTAGCCTGGACTGCCCAGTGAGTTCCACACTGGCTTGGGATACCAAATAAGAGCCCCTCTCCCTAAGACAAGAATAATAACAACAAAAAATTTATTCTGAGCCAAATATACACCTAATTTCTCCATAGTTCATAAAGGAAAAACTATATCAGACAAACATAATAGGTGATAGAGCCAGTGTAACTGCTGTAGTCATAAGCTCCCTGGACAGTGGAAGAAATTGGGCAAGACTCATGATTTCTTTAAGCTTCACTTCCCCTGAACAAGGGGAAGCACCTAGCGTAGGCATGGAGGTGGCCACTCTAAAGATTAGCCAAAAATAAGAATCCAGTCTAAGCACACAGTACATAGCCTAAGGCATTAAATCCTCATGACGAGGTTTCTAGTCTTACCTTCAACATCTTGGCTATTTATTTTGAGAGAGACTATTTCAGGCACAAAGCAGCACCAACAACAAAAAATAAAGAAAGGAAAAGGGAAAGGAAAAGGGAAAGGAAAAGGGAAAGGAAAAGGGAAAAAGAAAGGAAGCCACCATCCAATAACATAGTGTCTGTACACAGGATAAGTTTTGTGGCACCTTCGCTACATTCCCAAATGACTTGCGTGTCAAGACAAAGCTCACAGACAAGGTGCTCTTTGCCACTGCCTATATTATAACTTGGGAGTCGTGTTTAATGTTCTGCATTAATGAGGGGACTGCTTGGGATGGGATTACAACTGTGACTGGAAGAAACACCAGGGAGGTCAGTGCAGTTCTATTAACTGTCACCCAGCACAGAAATATTTTCTGTGAATACCATTAAAGCCTTCTGCTGTCCTTTGTTCTGCTTTTTGAAGGCAGTAGGAACCCAAACTTCCCTAGCAATAATTTCTGTTTTAGACTTGGCAACATAATGATATTAGATTTGAGGGGGAGGGAATCACCTTGGCAATGTCTTCTTGGGAGATATTTTTTATATAATATTTTTATTTATTTGGTTTTGTTTTACTAGAGAGATTTTGTTGGGATAAATTGCTAAGCAGACTCATTCAGGAGGTAAAACAAACCCACTTGCTACTAAATGACCCAGTTAACTTTATATTTCCTAAGAAGAGAACCTTCCTGGAAGATGCTACACCCTCTAAATGGTCATTTTTATTGCAAAGGGAAGTGTGGAAGTGAAGTGTAGTTATAGAAATCGCTGCTCTGTACCCTGCCCGCTGATAGGGTAAACCTAGACGATGCTCCATGCTTCCTGGCCACAGATGGATCAGGAGAGAACCGGAGCTGCAGAAGAAACTGTCCCGGAATAATTTTCCTTTGTATCTTAGGGGTGCGGAGCAACCAAACAGAAAGAGAGGGTTGTTGGCTGTGAATAAATCCCTAACTTGTTCTCTGTCCTGCATAACTGTGTCGATGCTGCTCTTCCCCAGAGTTGGAAATAGGAGGCCACCCCATGAGTAAGATAATCCCAGGAGGATTTACCATGAAGTGGTGCACAGTAACATCGGTCCTCTCTTCCATGCTGCTAGCATTTCATCTACTTGAAGATTTCCTGAATGCTAACCTGCTCCTAGAAATCCCTAAGTCAGGGTAAACGTGGACGAGATTATACTGCACATGGTTTGTTAACTCTCTCAAGAGATGCATCAGGCCAGAGCTTAAGCTTTATATAGAGGATGTGGCCCTGTTAAGACATGGCATCCTTAAACTTGTCGTTGTGATCCAGAGCTGCTCCATTCAAACTCAGCATCCAGACATCACGCTCCTGGTCTGGGGGCAGAGCTGAGTGACAGTGTTCTTGTCCAAAGTCATTGTAGTGCTAGGTTTCAACTCCCATACCGCGTCAAATAAGGACAGCTAAGAGAGGTGGGGAACAAGAAGGAGGAAGAGGAATAAAGGAGAAGGTGAAGAGGGAAAGGGAAGAAAGGAAGAGGATTGGGAAATGGGAAAGGAGAAGATGAGGAAGAGGAGGAAGAGGAGGTGCGGAGAAGAAGTGGAGGAGGGAAAGAGGAAGAAGAGGAGGAATGGAGAAGGAATAGTAGAGGAGGGGAAGAAAAGGAAGAGGGGTAGAAGAAGAGGAGGAAGAGCAGGAGGAGAGGCAGGAGGCAGGTCATGAAGCCCCTTCCTGGATTATTCTCCATCATTATCTATCTCTTCAGCTGCCCACGCACTTCCAAGTAGTGTTCACAGATTAGAAGTGTAAATCAAAATCCCCTCCTAATGAATATCACTTGCATATATACTTGGGGCTCCAATTGCCTTCTTAGACCCATGAACTTGATTTTTTTTTAATGGGCTCTAGAACTCTTCTCTGTGAGCAAAAATATTTTGGGCTACTGCTGACAGGATTTGGCCGCCTGACCCACGTGTGGAACAGGAAGAGACTACGATCACAGTTGTAGCCAGCTGAACACTGACGCTGGGTGGACCTGGGCCTGTGGCAAGCAAACCTGTTGTTGATTCTTACTCCTCTTTAGCTGAACTGGGTTCACTGAAATTCTCTGAACCTTGATTTCCCTATCTACTTAATAAGAATCTGACATCTGGCACCCCATTATTCTATACCAGTGCTTGTGGATCATGACCCTTTGGGGGTCAAATGATCCTTTCACAGGTGCCACCTAAGACCAGCAGAAAACACGGATATTTACATTATGATCACAACAGTAGCAAAATTACAGTTACAAAGGAGTAAGAGAAGTAACTTGATGCTTGGCATCACCACACCATGAGGAACTGTATCAAAGGATCACAACATTAAGAGATTGAGAACCACTGCTCTGTACTGAGTAAGATTCTCATGTGAAAATGAAACACTGGCACCCCAAGTCCTTTCTGTGTGGGACAGCGGCCCAGGCCATATACGGATTCTCAGCCTGACTTCATTCTGTTGGGTACATGGGGATCCCTAATTCTGTATAAGTCATAATGCATATCAAAAAATCCCTTGTATTCTTTCAGATTTGTAAAAGTAGAAAAAATATGTATTGA
The DNA here is from genome assembly GCF_900095145.1 of Mus pahari. NCBI lineage: Eukaryota > Metazoa > Chordata > Mammalia > Rodentia > Muridae > Mus > Mus pahari. The sequence goes on along the minus strand of NC_034594.1, from coordinate 160,045,550 downwards.
TAGCATTGATTACCTTCATAACAGGAATATATTACAGAGGTGAAGGTTAAATATGAAGATCTAACTGAAACACAAACAAGGTAGGTAATATGTGTCCCAATCAATGGCTTTCTCCAATTTCAGAGCTCAACTCTGCTTCTGCCATAGTCACAATTTTTACCTTAAAATTAAAAACTTCAAATAATTTCTGATTGGCAGAAAACACAGAGACCCGTGGTGAGATTTCAGATGCCTGTAGAAAGAACGCTCCTCACTATTCTGACATGGACTGGCTAGCACCATGAGGAAATACACAGCGAAATGTACAGTCAGCACTTCAGTCCTGAGTATCCAGAAACCTATGAACTGACCCAATGCTCTCCAATTTTCAGTCCACTTAAACACAGGAAAAACAACATAGGCGTTGCTGTGTATGGGTGTGTGACTGTGAGTGTGAGGGCATGGGTGTACACATTCACGTGGGTGTGAAAATGCATGTGCATATGTGTATGTGCACATGGAGGCCAGGGGGACAAACTCGGTTTGCTGAGAACACTATCCACCTTATTTTGAAACAGAGTTATCACTGACCTGCAGCTTAGCAATCAGGCTAGACTAACTGGAGAACCAGATCCCAGAGAGCTGCGTGTCTCTGCTTAGTTCATGTGGGTGCTGGAGACTGAACTCAGATCATCACGCTTGCAAGGCAAACACCAAACTGAGACATCTCCCTGGACAAGAAGCTTCTATCCCCACCACCACACACCACACATACAAAAGCATTTAAAGATTTTTCCAGAGTTGGTGACATTAATGGACCAGTACAGATCATCATCTGTAGCTATTACACCATGGGCCTATTGCACTTCCAACTTCATCATCATCATCATCGTCATCGTCATCATCGTCATCATCTCTCCCCTTGTTATCATGGTATCTGCATATCATATGCTAGAATGATGCTCCTGCAGGCATGATATCATTCTAAAACAAGGCCTGCGTGATTCCAAAGGAGAAGGGTACAGCATGGAGACCACCCGCTCCCAGGTGCACATGACTATGCAGCCTCAGGAGCTCTGGGTCTCCCTCATCACTGAGCAGTGGGGAAAACAGAAGCAAAAACTGAAAGCACAATATCTCATCAGGTGTCAGGGAAAAGCTTGACCATGTGTCAAGATTTGTCAAAACTAGTTTCTATCCTGTGGTTTTCTCTCACTAAGCCACCTTTTCCTCCCTCCCTTCTCTGTGCTAAAGCTGAGCCCACTGTGAGAAGCACTATTTGTGTGTAATGTTGTTGAGGAAAATATCTGGTTGAGTAGAAGTCTCTTATCCTTTTAAGCGGGGGGGGGGGGAGGGGGAGAGGGTAATACAGAGTCATGGGAGATGCTTTGATGCTTAAATACTTGTCTTGCTTGAATAAGGACTAGAGGTCAAATACCCAGAAACTCACCTATATGCCATGGCCTAACTGTAATTCAGGACTTAGTGGAGAGACCTTGACTTAGTATAGAAGAGAAACTGAGGATGAGTCCAGATGTCAGCCTTGAGACTCTGTATGCACCAGCGGCATATATACCCATGCACACCGACATAAATAACAAAAACATACATACACACATACACCACACAGAGAGGAAAAATGGTAAAGATGTAAAACAATATTGAGGTTTGGATCCTCTTTGTTTGGTATGAGCACAAGTAAAGACTAAGGTTGTCATGAATGTTTGAACAAAATTCCTCTTATAGATGCTCTTTTATGAAAATCTCAGGAAAGCACTCTGAAAGCCATTGAGACCATGAGATAGGACCCATTTTAGATGAGGCTGAATCTTGGTCATTATGATTATACATACACACACATGCACATGCACGCATACATATACACACGGTGTTCAGATTCTGGTTCCTGGCATCTCTTGCTTATTATCACAGCCAGACTGAGTTCACTGTGCTCTGAGTCTCTTGCTTATCCTAAGAGTCTTAACAGACAAGATCAGCAAGTATTAGGAAATTTTCATAACTCATCTCACATCCAGGAGACAAATCCAGGAGTACATTTCAATGCAAAGCCTTGAATTTAGATCCCTCGGACCCCAAAGTCTGACCCTAACAGTCTCTGGCAGCAGCAGATGACTGCAGGTCTGTTCCTCACTCTGCGTCACAGGGCATGGTGAGCAGGAAATATCTGGTCCTTTCTTCATTGTGGTGCTAAGGATGGAGGCTCGGAAGCAGCATGTGCTGAGCTGCACACAGAGCTCAGAGCTCCCTTAAGATCTTCAGTGTCTACAACTCAGATGCTGAAGCCCAAGGCTTAAACTTCAGTAGCAGGTCTTTGGGGATTCTTGTGTCTTGCTTTTGGCTTTTTGAAACGGGTTCTAATGTAGTCCATGCCCACCCTGAATTGATCCTCCTGCTTCAGTCTCGAAAGTATTGGGACTCCAAGCAAATGCAACCATATCCAGCCCTAGTCTTTTGTTGTTGTTGTTGTTGTTGTTGTTTTGTGTGTTTGCTTTAATGGTAAAAAGAAAACAGATTCTTGGAATAAAACATTGAAATGGGTCCTCTGTGTTGCCTGATTCATTCACATTTTGCATGGACCCTGATGTGCCTAGGAAATGCAAAAAAAAAAAAAAAAAAA
>NC_034594.1:159990408-160042751 GCF_900095145.1 Mus pahari | reverse complement strand
CACACACACACACACACACACACACACACACACACACACACACACACGACCTGTCGATGTGAAAGCCTTTGTGACAAGAACAGGAAAATTTCCCTTCTTTGTTCGGTGGATTCTACACCTTTACAAAATTATTATGTCTTTCTTCGAATGGCTCCCTTTGTGATCAACAAAAAGAAACCAACTAAAGGTGCCCTGCAATAGTGTTTACATGATCAGCGAGATGCTGAATAAACGTACTTCTCAACCAGATGCACAGGTTCACACTGACTGGCTCTGGGGCGGCTCACTCTTTTTTTCTTTTCTTTTCTTTTCTTTTCTTTTCTTTTCTTTTCTTTTCTTTTCTTTTCTTTTCTTTTCTTTCCTTTCCTTTCCTTTCCTTTCCTTTCCCTTTCTTTCTTTCTTTCTTTCTTTCTTTCTTTCCTACAAATGAACTATTTCAAAGTGAGAGCTTGAGAAGGAGAAACACACAAACACACACACAGACACACACACACACAGACAGAGACAGAGAGAGACAGACACATACAGATACACACAGAGAGACAGAGAAGGAAGGAAGGAAGAAAGGAAGAAGAGAAGGAAGGGAGGGAGGAAGGAAGAAGAGAGGAGGCACTGAGAGCATATATGTAACAGATGTTTTCTCTGACATGCAGTATGAGAGAGAACTCTAAAAGAAATGCAGATCCATCAGGACATTTACAGGAGACCAACAAGAGTCAGTGGTTTGTTAGTGTGCTGCATGGTACACACACTAGTTTGCTTAACGTCATGTCTCTGAGTTTTGTTACTGTTTGATGTTTTTTTCTTTCCAACATATGTGTTGAGTGGAATATTTTTGGCTTTTTTTTTCAGCTAAAAACTATTTTTGGTGTGAATGAACACTATGGAGGTGTGTTCGCGCAAATATTTCTAAGTATATGTGTTTACGTGTGTGTATGTGTGCTGACCCATGTATACATGCACACATAAATAAGAGAATACAAACTGTGGATGCTCATGTGTGTAGAGGTTAAAGGTCAATAGCAAATGTCTTACTGAGCAAGGTCTCATAGCCAATCTGGAACATTAAACTACTGACAAGACTGGCTGGCCAACAAGCCCTAAGAATCTTCTTGTCTTCAGATAACAGGCCTCTACTGTACCCTGTTATTTTGTGGGTACTTAGGGAACAGACTCAGGCCCTCATGCTTCCACGGTAAACATCTGACTGGCTGACTGAGTCAACTGGGAACAACTGTTTGACTCAAGAGTTCTAATCCGGGGGCTGGAGGGACGGGTTGGCCCTTAGGAGCCCTTGGCACTCTGAGGAAGCTTCTGAGTTCAGGTCCCAGCACCTACACTGGATAACTAGTGACAACCTGAACCCTCAGCACCAGGGCACCTTCTGCCCTCCTCTGGCCACATGGGGCATTTGTCCTCAAGTGCAGATACTGCACCAAGACATGTGGTTACAAATAGAAAGAAATCTTTTTAAAACTCTAATCTCAAACATTAAGCCACTTTGCTTAGATACATTTCCAGTGCTGGCTTTTGGGGAGAGAGAAGGTCTGGGCACTTACTCCTGTGAGTCAGTTACCTACAAAGCTCCTCTTCACCGACACTCAGCTATCTTCTCGCAAAGACACCCCTCAATTAATACAAATGCCAGATGGTGTGACTAAGAATTATCTTTTTTTTTTTTTTCAAAAAACAGTCAAGCCCTCATTTTTCTATACGCCTGCCTCCCTTTTCATGGAAAGCTCCTCGTTCCCCTCGGGCCACGCTTTATGGTGCACTTGGCGAATTGAATGAAAGATACCTGTTAAAGGAAAGAAGGAAGGCTCCCATCACAGCTGTGGAAATCTGATTTCATCTCAGATTTGAGAACTAATGTTGTTTTTTGTTTAACTAGATTTTGCCTGTCAATTTCCAGACCTGCTGTGCCGTCCGCCTGTATGGACTGCTGTGGTCAACACGGGGGTTGTAGTAGCAAATTTTATTACGGACTGGTAATTGAATTGAACAGGTTTACATTTGAATAGATTTACTACACCATGGTCTCTGACATACTGCACGGGACTCAAATCCCTGCACATCCATAAAGATACATTTAAGACAGTATCACCCTCTCCAGGCTGAGGGAGTGAGCCTTGAGCCACGGAGATGCCCAGGCATAATTGTGCATTTATATGCAGGTTGCGATGCAATATTTCACCGTATTCTTTAAGCATAAAAGAAAAGAAAACAATATTCTATATTTCCTCACACCTGTCCCATTCCTGATTTCAGAGAGAAGGGTGGCAGGCTCAAAGGAATGATATTTTGCCAAGTGTTCGTAAGGAAGTAAACGGGAAATAAATTATTATCTAAACATGGTAGTAACAGCAGCTCTTCCCTTGAAAACACATCCTCTAAAGGCTTGATAACAAGTGCTGAGAGGTGCGAACCGTAGATAAGCACACCCCGGTTTACTCTGCACAATGATGTTTAATTAAACGCAGTTCGCACATCTGCCTTCCTGCTCACCTCCCTTCAGATCTTCTCCTAGAGACTCTGAGAAACACGATCTAAGAAAAGAGCTGTGTCTCTGTTCATCTCTAAAGTCAAAACGGCAATCAGATGGGTAAATTACAGTATTGAAATCAAACTAATCAAAAACTCACATCTCTAGAGAAACGGGGGCGTGTCTCTACATACCGCACCGTTTGAAAACAAAACTGAACCTGAGGTATATTTAGAAGAACGAGGCTTCCACTGGCACCAGACTTTTCATTATATTTAAACAAATGGATTGCTTTTTAAATGTGACAATTCTTCAATTTTCAGGGTCTTGCCACCTTTAACTAGCCTTACTGTTGCGAGCACAAGTTTAGTTTAACTCTCCGCAATCAGGACAAGTGGGAATATAAAGATAATCAAGGACAAAACCCAGCTGTCCGTCACTTACCACATTCTCAATTACATTTTTATGGGCTTTTTCTATGGCATGGGGAGAGGGTTGTTCTACCCTGTGGATTAATTTGTGTATGCTACTCTGCCAGAGGGCTTAAAGCATTGGCTAAGCAAAGTCAATAATCTTACAATAGTCTATCACTACCTCCACCACCATCACCATCATGAGGTAAAGTTGTGGATCTCAACCTGTGGGTCCTGACCCTCTTGGGTGGGCCCAGTGACCCTTCACGGGGGTCACCCAAGACCATCAGAAAACACAGATATTTACATTCTGATTCACAACAGTAGCAAAATTACAGTTGTGGAGGAGTAACAGAAATAATTTTATGCTTGGCATCACCATACCATAAGGAACTGTATCGGATTATCTGCATTAAGAGGTTGAGAACCACTGCTTTGTACTGAGTGGGATTCTCATGTAAAAAAAAAAAAAATGAACACTGGCACCCCCAGGCCTTTCCATGTGGGACAGTGGCAACGCTCTAAAGGAAACTGTCCTGCTATGTACTTCAGTTAGGTGGGTCTGCTTTTCAGTCAGGTGTTCAACTTTGTCATAAGTTATCCTTTGGGCGATTTCATATATATGTTTACCAGCAACCAAGGAACTTGTGTGTCACAGGAGCCTGGGACACTGTCTGGTATTTGGGTGGAGCTACGTGCCAATTTAGCAGATGGTCTGGAAACCAAATCATGGATACCTTTGAAATCTAATGGGGCCAAAGGCCTGAAAACTAAAGGTGGTGACCCCTCCTCACCTTTACTCCCAGCGCCAGTCTGTCACCAGTCTCCATGACCCTCCTTCCTTGTCTCTGTGCGTATAACTCACATGTATGGGTCTGCCTGCGGTCCCACATTTATGAGGTCTCTCTCCATCCCCCCATATTCATATATCACATATGGTATGTATAATCATATTACTACAGTCTCTTTCCTTTATTTTCCTGCTGGACATCCTAGCTTAGATGCCTTCCTACAAGACTTTAAAGTTGCAAGCTTGCCTGTTGACAGCTCGTCTCCCAGGGAGGTGCCAAGCTGAAGGCCCTGATGGAGAAGCTGAGCAGGAGACCATTAAAGTCCAGAGGAAGAGGGCAGGGATTCCATGTCCCTGTGTTCTGTCTGCTGACTCATTCTCCTGTGACAGTGCCCGCAGAGAAGGTCTTGGACAGTTACAGAGCAGACAGAATTATACAACTCCACAACCTATGTAGGTAGTAAGGCTTGTCATATATGTGAGGCATATATATGAACTTAAAATGTGAAGCAGAAAGGTAATAGAGAGGTATCTGCAGGGACAGTAGATACATCTGGATACAAAGAAACAGGCAAGTCCTTGTTTATAAGCAAATTTTGCTTATACAGATATTTAACACAAACCCTCTATAAAGGTAGGTTTCTGGAAGAGAAGGAAAAATTTTACTGTCTCACAACAGAATTATGACTTTGTCTAAATAAACTGAAGCACACAGTAGGTTGGGAGCTCTGACACGTGCGGGAGAGCAGAATGTCCTCTGCAGCCACTGGGTTCACCTCTCCCAGAGGGAATCAAGTGTGGAAGCGCAGCCGGCACGTGCTTGACACAGAACGCACATTCACTGGTTTTACCCCCCCCTCTCTCTCTCTCTGTGTGTGTGTGTGTGTGTGTGTGTGTGTGTGTGTTTTCCCCAACCAAAATCATGCACAGCCATCACAGGGGCGAGGCAGGAGTGGTTTTCAATCAGGTAAGTTTGGAAAATAATGAAGATGACCCTTAAAGCCAAAATTAGTTTTAAAAAAACAAATGAGATGGGGTATGTTGTGGGTTGCATCTTGTTTTGTCTGCATCTTCTTCTCTCTGTATCTGTAAAGATCAAAAGACCAGGACCAGCCCCACAGTGGGGAATTTAATTCACATCGCAGGCTCCTACCTTCTGGTTGGTGTCAAGATGCTAGCCATGAGGAATTAGAAATTCTGGTCTTAAGAGTATTCAAGGTAACTACTGCTCCACCTTTTCCTGGTTTCCATGGAAATGGTCTTGAGCCCTATTTGGATGCCCCCACCCCTCACCCCGTGCAGCCCACCAAACCCAGAGCACGAGGTTCTGAGTTGCCCCCTTACCTTCTTTCAGCATGCCCACTTTGAGACACTTCATGAAGCGGCAGGCCTGGCAGGATTTGCGTCTGCGCTTTGTGATCTCACATTCATTCGTGGCTGGGCAGCTGTATTCTATGTTACCTACAGCAGAGAGTTTGAGGGAAAGAGACCGTCAGACTGGTGGGTCAGATGTGGAGGCATCTCATATCCCCAACCCCAAAGACATGTGACCCCAAAGACATGTGACCAGACATGTGACAAGTGTCAGGAAGCTGGATATGCTGCTGTAGCCACAGCAGAAACCACTAAGGAAGCAGCTTGACATAATTTAGCACTTCCAGAGAGGCTGAGGCAGGAGGATTACCACAAGTCCAAGCTTGGCCTACATTGTAAGCTCTAGGGCATCCAGGACTACATAGTGAGACTGTTTTCAAAAGCAAGCAAGCAAACAAGCAAACAGAAAAGGAAAAAGAATTATATTAGCCTCTTCATACCATATTCTACTCTAAGATTTCCTTTGTATCAGAATATTGGGGAAGACTGTTAGTGTATGTAGGAATGGAACAACAGCCAATCACCAAGCAAAGCTGGCCCACACAAAGTACAGTCTTCTAGCAGAGATTCCAAAGTAGACTGTGCTCAAAAACACCAGCGACTAGGAGATGGATCAGTGGTTAGGAACATTCACTGCTCTGGCTTCTTCCCAGCACCCACATGGGGCTGCTCACAACTTCCTGTAACTCCAGTTCTGAGGATCCTGCGCTCTCTTCTGGACTCTGCTGGCATGTACAGCTGACTAGGCATACACAGGTATACATAAGATAAAAATAACTAAATCTTTAAAAAACAAAACAAACATACAAAGAAAGTATCATCACATCTGGATCCTAGTTGTCAGTCCCAGTCTATGGTAACTCATGGTTTGAGGACAAATCTGCTTATCTTTCTGGCTGAACACACCTCCCAGAGCTCAGTGATCCAAAGTCTGATGTGGGATATTGCTATAAGTCCCTGGCATGCAGGGCAGCAATGTCACAGCCCTTCCTGCCAGGCTGGCTGGGCAGAGCCACCCAGGACACTTCCTGGAGATGCCTAGGGTAAGCATGAAGGGAATAATGGCCGCCATTGCTATTCCCACCTTCATCATGCTTGTGACAGTATTTACATAATTAATTCCAAGCACCATGGAACTGTGATAACAACAAACTAGTCGAGGTTATAATTTTAGCAGTAGATTGTATCGTTTTCAGCCATATGCAACAACCTGAAATAAAAACAACGTGTAAATGGCAGATCTAAACTTTCAATGTTTCTCTGAGACAATGAAGCGCGTGCAGTGTGCTCTTGGCAGCCACAGCTTGTAAAGAAGCAGCCTTGAAAAATAAAGGCTGTCTCTGCTCTCAGCCCCGTTGCAGAGTGCTTGAAGGTCTCCGGCTACTTCCTAACCCTTTCCCCTCGTGATTAAGTGCATTAGTAACCTAATGAAAATGCATCCTGCTTATTGCCCTCTTGGGAAGGGGGAGGTCATCGCACCGAACGCATAAATTGTCATAGGAGACGGTCCGGGCATAATTGCAATTTTGCTGTTCCATGCTTGCTGTACTCAGGGTCCATCGAATCCCCAGAAACATGCGCAGATCCAAGTAATTAGCATAGAAGGCTGCCTGGGACCACAGCATTGATGAAATATTTCAGAGTTAATCACACTTTGTAAACACTGATTTATATTGACTACCTTTCTGTGGACTGATGTGTCCTCATTAAATATCACATTAGTGCTTTGCAGGGTTGTTCAGAGACCCCACTACTCACCAACTGCTAATTCACCAGGAAGCGATACCTAGCCACTTGGAACTACAGAAAATTGGTTAAGTATGCATGACTTTAAAAAAAAAAAAGTCTTGAGCATTAGAACTTGAGGTAAATTGACTGGCTAAATTAGCATTCTAATTCAAAGCAACTACTTTTAAAATGAGGTTAGATAATAGAAGTGATATTACTGCATTAACAGGAATATTCACCATCATCTTCTTCAGAAATATCAGTCAGGCTGGCAAGATAGTTCATCCAGGAAAGTGCAGCTGCATTCGGCTGACCATGTGAGCCTGTGTGAGCTCAGTCCCCAGAAGCCACATGTAGACAGAGGAGAGAACACAGGATCACAGGATCCTGGGACACAGGATCGCTGCCTTTCACTTTCCTCGTATTAGTTCATAAACATTTTTTAAGAAAAAATATTACTCAGGAAAAGGACTAGCAAAATAGCTCAGCGGTAAATGTTATATAGTCCTGGAAACCTCGGCTTCATCCTTGACTACAATGGTGAAACACACACACACACACACATAATAATAATAATAATAATAATAATAATAATAATAATAATAATAACAAGAAGAAGAAGAAGAAGAAGAAGAAGAAAGAAGAAGAAGAAGAAGAAGAAGAAGAAGAAGAAGAAAGAAGAAGAAGAAGAAGAAGAAGAAGAAGAAGAAGAAGAAGAAGAAGAAGAAGAAGAAGAAGAAGAAGAAGAAGAAGAAGAAGAAAGGTAATGGTAAGGCAAGTGAATACCAGCTTAGTCAAAGCTGAGAATATAAAGGTTGGGAATCTGAGTGGTTCCTCTCAAATGTCCCCAGAAATCTAATCTGTATTGAAAGAACATTGCTACAATTTTGTTTGTTTCTGCTCTTGCTTTGGGTGGGCTTTGTGGATAAAACCTGGGGTCTGTTAAAAGTATTCTAGGCTAGCACTGAGCTGTACCCCCAACCCCGCTTTTACATTTTGAACTTCATCTGGAAACAGGTTCCCTGAGTCCCCCGGACTGGCCTGAAATCTGCACCTCTACCCCAGCCTCCCGAGTAGCTGACTAAATGCTGGTGACCTAGCGCTTGGCTCCTAGCGCCTCATGTGACCTAGCGCTTGGCTCCCAGCGCCTCATGCTCTCTACAATTTTCTCCATGTTTATTTCAAAGGGAACTCTAACATGTCCTGTTGAGGGATGACTGAACAACCATTACAAATCCTGGGAATAAACGCTTGTCAGACATCATGTCTAGCCATCCCCAGTCTCTAAAGTTAGCATGATGTGATGGTTCAGTTTCCCATGGAGGCATGAGCATCCATCTCACGCCTTCAGCTCAGTGGTATCAACTTCTGCTACATGGTGCACAGCACATGCAAATGGCATTGGCTGTCTTTCCATCAATCTTCGGAGATTATATTTCCAACCTTTATGGCAACAGCTTTTGTCAGGCAGGTGCAAGTTCACCCATGGACCTGTACAGGTTCCTCCATCTGATCACTGACTCCAGCCTTTGTGCCTTAGTCCAGGATGGTGGCTGCCATTTGCACAGTATCCTAGGACTGCCCTATCACCTCTCTACCCTAATCTAAAACACAGGAGCTAAGCTTGGTGTTCACAGCTATAAACCCCAGCACATGGGAAAAAGAAGCAGAGGGCTGCCCAGAGTCCCAGGCCTGTTTGGACCCTGTAATAAATAATAGAATAAATAAAATAAAATAAAAATAAAAACACTTGCCTAGCATGTTGAAGGCCTTATGCTTGACCCCCCCAGAACCATACATATGTGTATGTGCATGCACACACATTACTGCTGCCCTTCTGAATTAAATGGAAGCCATCCAACTACCACAAGGTCCTTTCCCAATATAATTCTCATCTACTTTTCTGGCAATATCACAATTATTACCTCACATGAACTTTCAGATCCAGCCAATTTCATTTATTCATATTTTTTTGCTGCATGTCCTTCAAGACTCCCCTCTGAGAATGATCTATTTCTGCCCCTCTTTTCTTCTTAAAATTATTTCCAAGACTCAGTGTTCAACTCCAATTCCATTCCAATCATTTATGAAAACTTCTCGGCACGTTCTAGCAGGAAATGACTTCTGGGATGCCTATCTTCTCAAGTACTGTCATCTAACACAGACAGGTCATATTTTTGTTAGTCCTTTGCATATGCATGATACCTGCTAGACAGGAAGACAGCGGAGGACAGGAGCCAATTCTGAAGAAGTATAAACATCTCCAACCAGTGACTGTGGTGACTCAGGAAGAGGCAAGGTGTGATTGTGGCCTGTGCTTGTAATCTCAGAACTGGAGAGGTAGAGACAGGCCGAGCTCCAGAGCTCACTGGCGAGCCAGTCTGGCCCAGTTGATAAGCCACGGGTCAGTGAGTTAACTTGTCTCAGAAGAAGGAAAAGCAGACTGTGACTGAAGAGTGATACCCAAGGTTGACCCCTGTTCTCCATGGGAGAACATGTATACACATGTACATACACACAGGCACTCACTTACATGTTCACGCATGCTCACAGAGATTATACTTAGGAAAGTCAGTGATGTTTTCACATAAGTAGAAATGTCTGAACTATGCTATGAACAATGATTCAGACACTGGTGTAAAGGATTCTTCCCAATACCATGGGATATGGAAAGACATCTTTAAAACAGCTTCCCCACGATGGGGCTGGAAGTGAAGCCCAAGTGGTAGAGTACATACTTAATGCAGGAACCCTGGGTTCAATTCCAGCCACACTTACAAAAAAAAAAAAAAAAAACAACGGGAGCAGTGGTACAGTCTTGAAACCTAGCACTCTGGAGGTAGAGGCGGGGGGATGGGAGGTTCATGGTCGGGCTGGGATGGAATAAGCCTTTATTAAAAAATCTTTTTTCACAGAGCAGTTCCACATTTTTATATCCTTCATATATATGTACAACATATATATGTGTCCTTCATAATATATATATACACACATACATACATATATGTATCCTTTATAATATTTATGTACACACATATATACATATATGTGTCCTTCATAATGTATATACACACAAATATACATATATATATGTGTATGTATTCTTCACAATACAGACACAAACACACACACACACTCACATATATGTATGTGTATACAGTCAACTTAGGGGGATAGACGTTTTTCACAATGAATTGGGGGATCCTCATGAACATTGTGTCTTAAGGAAGTCTTACCATAGGAAGACGATAACCTTGATCTCACTAAGTAACCCTGGCTTATGCCTGGAAAAACGAGTCAGCAAGGCTCTAAATAAGTTATTTGCTAGAGGAAAACCTCATTTTCAGGACCTCCCATGGAGTTTCTCCACACGCTGTTGCTGTCTGTGGTCACCCAGCCATCAGCATCTTTGATCGGTGTCGCAGGCCACTGTGATTTTACCCTTCAAATACCTTCCCTGTTGCTTTTACGAGTCAATTAAAAAAAAAAAAAAAGGCATTTTAATTTTAAAAAATATACCACCCCCAAGTGCCCGGATAACAATGTAGCAGACACTTTGGTAATGGTTCAAAGACTTTCTCCCCACTGGAGCACAGCCTCTCTATGGGACACTTGTTTTCCTCCAAGTCTCTAAAAGTAGAAACTAGACATAAACAAAAAAATAAATAAATAATCCAGTTTTTAAAGTCTCCAATGTATCTGGGTATCTGGAATGTTATCCTGCGTAAAGTCAGCCAGGAGACAGCAGAAGGTACTGTTCCCAGCATGCATTCTCAGTGGAGACAAAAGAGTTTTCATGGATTATAGCTCATGATTTTCTGGGACACATTTGTTAGATGGCATTGGGGACTGGGTTGGGCAGCTGCTAAGGACATGGCTGGACTTCTCTCCCCACTTTGTTGATAGCTGGGGGAATATACTGTGCTGCCTCAGGAGTGGGATCCACATGGAAGCATGGGGTCCTACCGCCAGGCTGCCAGGAGTGATGGAGCAATTTAGAACATCTCCTGGCAGCTTTGTACAAAGTCCTGGTCTCTGGTTACTTATTTCGGAGTCTTTTGTACTATTAGTTTGCAGGCAATGTAATTTCCTCGCATTGCTTAACGGAATCTCACAGCTCTCTGGCGGGCCGAATAACGGGCTGTGTGTGGAGCTCCAGCCTAGAGTGCCAGCAGATAATCTGTGGGTTCCTTTCAATCATTTAATACACTTTCACACTTTGGCAGTGAAAGGGCTAAGGGATTGAAGTTAGCATGGCATCTCAAAATAAAAATATCTGTCAAACCTTTACTCTGGTCTGCATCACTGCAACTAGGTAACCAGGCCCTTGCACCTATAAGTCCTAAGTGAGCCCTCTTTGTCAAGCATCTTCTCATCACCAAGATAAAGCCAATTCCAAAGCCACTGTCTGTTCCCCCAACTTGCCTGAATTTTATTAACGAAGCCAAATGGCTGTAGATGATAGCCACAGCACATTTGCACATCAGCACACGTGGAGGTCCAGGGAAGCACCCATGTGTGCACACATACATGTGTGAGCAGACGGAGGGCAGCATTGATACCCCCTTCATCACTCTCCATGGTATATTCTTGAGGCAGGCTCTGTCACTGGACCTGAGTCTCACTGTCTCTTTTCAGACAGGCTGGATAACCAGCAAGCCCCAGGAACTCTCTTGTTTGGGTCCTTGTTCCCTCTTCCTACTCTGGACCCTCTTCTCCTCCAACCTCAGTTCTGAACTGAAAATATAAAAGCCATAATGGCCTGGTAGAACATACTGCGGGATCTTGAACATGAAGCACAGACTTAATTCCCAAATAGGAATAAAATAGGCCTTCAAGACAAGAGACTAAAAGGAAATACAAGCAAGTGGTTTGCTGACACAGAGAGAGGGTGGGAGATGTAGCTTAGTTGGAAAGGTCCTAACCTGGCAGGCAGGCGGCCCTTGTTTCAATTGGCAGGCCCATGTAAATGAGGCAGGCTTGGTGCTTCCTGGAGCCTCCAGACCCCCACAAAGGTGTGTGACAAGGTGGTGGACATGAGGCTGTCAGTAGAAATTGATTTAGGGCTGGATCAGGTGTGAAGGTTTTGAAAGACCAATCAAGTTCAATGAAGGTCACCCTCTGGTATCCTGTGAGGGGATCGGATCGGAGTGTTCACAAGGAGGCATGGCTTGAGAGTCTTGACATTCACTTCATAAACTGTCTAAGCCATGACTTGGTCGTCTCATGTTCTTGTACACTGTCTCCTCACGTGAACTGTGGGCTTATTAGCAAGACAGAAATGGTCTTTCCTTCCGGTCTTCCATACTTGGACCTTCACAGCTGTTCTCCAGGGCTCCTAGAAGCCTAAGACTTCACCTGACGCTCGCCTTTCAGGGAGCTCTTCCTGGCACTTACCCAGTGAGATTCTGTCTCTCTAAACTAACAGTCGCTCCATCCCAGCTATGCATTCTTTTAGGACAGAGGCATCCAGGGCTGTGTACAGTGAAGTCAATAGACCATAGAGAACACTTGCTATTTATTAACACTTTCAACAGAGCATCTTAATATGTTGCCCAGGTTGGTCTTGGGTTCAAGAGAACCTGTTGCCTCGTTCCCCTAAGTAGTAGGGGCAAACCCGCAATAGCTACGCAACTGACTCTCTAGGGATTCTATTCCTGACTGCTCCATTTTAGAGTTTAGGACTCAATCATCCATCAAAAAATTAGACATCAAGAAAAGAGAGATTGAGGGAAAGAAAGTTTATGTTCAGAAAGAGAAGAAACAATATCTTCTCACTCATGTGGTTCTTAGCCTATGATGTCTACATGTATATATATATATATATATATATATATATATATATATATAATATATATATATAATGTGCACATGGCATAACATTTAGAAAAGAAAGCACAAAAGGGTAAAAGATAAAATAAATACTAATGTTACATTCTGGGTATATTCTGGGTATATTGCTTACAAGTTCTCTTCAAAGAGCTGCTACGCTCCAGTTATTTGAGCCCAGTGACTTTGCAATCCACAGAAGGAAGGGTATCCACTTATTAATCCCCTTTTCAAGGCATCTTCACATCTGCCCCAGTGATTTCTAAAGGTACTCCTGAATATTCAGGTGCCAACACAAAGGGTCGTAACCACAAACACTAATGGCCCAGTTAGCCTTGGATACCATGTGCACACAGGAACACCATCTGCACTGATGGGAGGGTTAAGCCCAGAGACTAGGTTACACACCCAGAATCACAAAGCTCGCAAGTGCCCAAGGCAGGTTTTGAACCCAGAAAGATTTGCTCCAAAGCCTGCACTCTTTAAGTACAAGGCAGTACTGCTTAACTCTAATCTTTTAAAAGTCATTATTGACTGTCATTCAACTTAGAAATGCACCATACCCCACCCTGTTCTCTGAGCAGTTTCTTTGTGTAGCCCTTGTTGTTGCTACAGTTGTTGGACAGAAAGGACATTCTGAAGCCTGACACAGGAGCCTGGGAATGAGAGGGTGAGGGTGGATCCTGGCATTGTCTTGTGCTGTTGTCAGCCTTATGGGACCAGGGCAGCTGTGGGGTAGGATTGAGTTGCTTTTAGAGAGAGGAATCTCTCAACACCTCAGGAAGAAATCCTTCATCTGGTCTCGGTGCCACCATGGTCTGTGGCCAGTTTAATTCCACAGAAACCAAACAGAGCGAGTCACCAAAGCAACGGGTGTCGGGTTGTACACAAAGCAGTTTGAAGATCCCAGAATAATGCTATTGTTCACGAAGGGAAAGAGTTGACTCCATGGTCACCAGGGCATGCTCTAAAATACATTTAAAAGGACATGGTGAATGTCTAACAAAAGTGTGTTTGCTGCAGACATGTGGAGACTGAGGCAGAAGGATCTTGAGTTTGAGGCTAGCCTGGGCTACACTGTAATATCCTGTCTCAAAAAAAAAAAAAAAAAAAAAAAAAAAAAAAAAAAAAAGAAAAGAAAAGAAACAAAACCCAGGGACTTACATTTGCTAGGTAAGTATTCTCCCAGTGATCTATCACTAGCCCTTGCCTCAGTTTTCAAGTTTCTATAAGGGTAAGGATAAACTCGCAGAGATCATTATAGAAGGGTCACCACTGACACAGGAAACATATCTGTGGCCGATACCCAACATCATCTTTTCTGTTCCTGTGAGCTGTAAGCAAGTATACATATGCGGCTTCTAAGACATACAGGTTTAAAAGATGGGTTGGGTAAACAGGCCAATGGTAAAGAGCTTGCTGTAGAGTCATGAGGAACTAAATTCACATCCCTCACATCCAGGTATGGAGGTGCCTTCCCCTGATCCCAGTATCCAGAGATGGACAGAGAAGGAACGGCTCAATCAGCAAAATCTTAGTTCAGTAACAGAAGTGGTAAAGATATATGGGCATGTGCTCTCATGTGCTTTCTGGCCTTCCTCGAATGGAAACCAAGTGAATAGGGCAGTCACATGGAGTGCTCATCAGAACACAATGTGGGATATGCTCAGATTCGCTGGGAAGGAATGTTCAGAATTTAAGCTCTAACAGCTAAAGTGCAGGCCCAGGGTGTAACTCAGTTGGAAGGTGCTTACCTGGCCCTGAGCTACATCCTGGCACTGTATAAGGAAGGTCTGCTGGGTTATACCTATAACCCCACTGTTGGGAGGTAAAGGGCAAAGGGTCAGAAGTTGAGAGGTCATCCTTCAGCCATACACTGAGTTCAAGTTCAGCCTAGCTATAGGGCACTCCCCAAGGATTAATTGATAGAAGTACATTAAAATGTTCTTCCATAAAATAGCTAGATAAGCCAAACGTAAGACCTGGTTTGATGCCACAGAATGGAATTTTTCTATTGTAATGAGAATTGAACATTCTCCTCCTTCTGACTAATATTTATTATTAGAAAACAAGAGAGACAAAGCACCAGTTCTGAGCTGCCTGCTGCTGTGGTTGTGAAGTGTGTATAAGTAGACTGCATTCTACATTAAAGGCCATCCAGAACGCTCAGTGGGAGGGTAGTGCTGCTAAGCCTGATGAACTGAGTTTCAGGCCTAGAAACTCTCATGTTGTGGAGAAACAATTCCTAAGAGTTGTCTACTGACCTCTATACATGTATGTGGCTTAAGCACATGCACAGAGAGAGAGATACACGTACATACACACAGAGGCACATATACACATATACATACACACAAATAGACACAAACACAGATACACATACCACACACACACATGCAAGTATAAATAGACACATATGCAAAGACACACGTAGACAGAAACACATACATATACACACACAGGCACACATGTACACACATGCCCACATACAGATAAACAGACACACATGCAAAGAAACACACACACACACACACACACACACACACACACACCGATAAATACATCAATAAATACCAACCAACAACAAAACGTCTGTGGAGAGCCAGTCTGGAGCCTTGGCCCTGTAATCCCAGTACTAGAGAGGCTGAGGCAGAGAGTTTATGTCACATTCTAGGCCACCATGGGCTTGAGTAAGTCCTTGTCTAAAATACCAAACAAACTAAAAGTGAAACCAGTCTCTCCCTTGGAAACTAAAGGGGGTGTGTGAGTGAGCACGCACATGCTTCTCTCTCTGTGTCTGTCTGTCTGTCTGTCTGTCTGTCTGTGTCTCTCTGTCTCTGTCTCTGTCTCTCTGTCTCTGTCTCTGTCTCTGTCTCTCTCTCTGTGTGTGTGTGTGTGTGTGTGTGTGTGTGTGTGTGTATGAGTGCATTGTATATGTTTCTGTGAGTGTGACTGAGCACACATGGACACATATTTCATTGTCAGCCTGTGTCTAGCCAAGCCAGGTGTGGAAATAAGGGGCCACAGACAGAAAGCCCAGTGGCGACAGGGTTGGGTTGAGCTCTCTGCTTTAAACTTGAGGGATTTCTGGGAATGAATGATAAAGCAGTGGGTAGTTTTAAGCCTTAAGCCTGACCGTCTCCTTTCTAAACCTTCGTATTATCTAATCATGGCTTTTGTACTATTCTTAATTCCAGACTTTCATTTTATTTTAACAACTTAATGGGGAAAAAAATTACTCAGCGACTACAATCTCTCAAGAAAAATACAGTCTTAAATTACCCCATGCTTTAAAGACCTTTAAAATGTACAAGCCAGAGCCAGAACTATGGGGTTCTGGTTTTGCTGAGGGCCACTTGTTCCCGACACTTCCGTTTCTGCAGTCAGAAAAGTATATAGTGACGGTACCACTACTGTCCTGGGATGATAAAGAAGTAAGGTTATGAGAAGCATTAACACAACATAAGCTCATGGTAAAAAACTAGTATATTCAGTAAGGACAACAGAGGACACATGGCTCCAGTTAAGAGCACATTCTAGTCCTGCAGAACCTGACCTGAACTAAGTTCCTGGCAACCATGTCATGAGACATATCATCACCTTGACTTATTTTACTATAGTATTACTATTACAAATCAGTGGATACACCATTGATAACTGGTATAAAGGCATTGTACTGAACTTAGAAAATCAACCAAAACTGTAGACTGCCTGTTTATGCGATTACCTATGAGTAAGTCCAAAGAGGTAAAACACAACAACGATAAAAGCCCCAACTTTAGATCTGGGCACATGGGAAAGTCCTAAAAACAATATTTAAAGAATCACATCAAAGTCACTAGGAAAGACAATAAAAAAATAATAAAATAAAACAAGAAATGACAAAAACTCCAGAGGATGTGGGGGCAGGAGGGGTTACAGTGGCGTAGAAAACAGTCAAGATATTCCTCAAACACACACACACACACACACACACACACACACACACACAAAATAGTTATAGCTGAGCTAGCCATTCCAGTCTTCAGCATATATTCAAACCAATTAGAAACACATGGGTAAGGGAGGTTAGGATGGAATGAGGGATCAAGTCAGAGTCAGAGTCCTACAGATGTCACACAGGTGTGCTCTGACTAATGTGCATCCTCCATCTTGGCACAGGATCTGGTTAATTTGCCCAGGATGACCTTGGAGGAGCTATGCAGCCAGGTAGGCATCAAACATTTGGATCCTCTTGTCTCAGCCTTCAGATCAGAACATGCCATTTGCATACCCAACTGCATACTTATTACTTAAGTAGCCAGAAGGTGGATACATCTTAAATGTCTGTCAGGACATGAATGGAGGTTTTCTTAAAAGTCTCATATACACAATGCATTCTTATTTAGTTTTCAAAAAGACATCCTTGAATATACAACAACACACCATGGATGGACTTTAAGGATTTTAGACTAAGTGTCAGTCACAGAAAAAGATAAACACAGTGGCTTAGGATTTAATCAAGGGTAGAACACTTGCCCACCATCTGCAAGGCCCTGCATTCCTTCCTTAGCACCAAAAAAATAATATTGCATGGTCCTGCTGGCTATCTGTTATGCTATGGTTTTGTGAATGCAGCTGCCCAGGGCTGGTGGCAGGAAGACAAAGGGAGTTGTGTCAAGGGAGAGTGCCAGGGTCACAGCTGACACTCTAATGCTCTCCTACTTGGCCACATGAACACAGTTAACACTTTGTACAGTTAAAGTGGCTAAGGTTCCAAACTTCTGTTTTTAACCATAACTAAAGCCAAGCTTCAACATCATATCTACTGATAACACTCTTAGGGAATGAGGGTGGACTCCATGGAAAACCATGACTATCCAAGGTCCAGATTTAATCTCTAGTACCAAGCAAATAAATGTACCTGGATGTAAGCTCCAAATTCTTCACCAGAATCCCTCACCAAAATGTTGCCTTTAGGTGAAATTTCTAGAATGTTTGAGTGAACACCAGTGACCAGGATTTTAGGTATCCCATCATAATGACTGAAAATGGATTAATTCAGTTCACAAGAAAGTGACTAACAACCTTTTAGTCCTAATAAGCTATTTAGGCTTATTAAGTAATAAATCAGAAAACTTTTCCATGACTCTAAGCTTTACCAAAAAAAGGAGAACAACCCTCCCTATGCCTCAAAATGTATCTGTTTCCCATTGATTGATTGATTGATTGATTGATTGGTCAATTGATTGATTGGTTGATTGATTGACCTATTGACTGACTGTGCTCAGGCTAAAACTCAAGATCTCACATTTAGGAGGCAAGAATTCTACCACCGAGCCACGCCCTCAGCCCTGGACTTGAACTTTTAACAGAGTATGTTTGCTTTCTTCTGGGTCTCAAGACTCACATTAACCCAAATCTTTTCACTGATCACCCCGACCAGTGGGGGCACCTTACAACCCTTCTCTCATGAATTCCTTCTCTTTCCTTCCAGTGGACACTCTAATCTGCCCCACCCCCACTTATCTATAGCTAAGTTTGGCTTTGTGGAAGAAAGAAAATTGCTTCATTGTATAAAAGCTAGCATCTTCAAGCCACAGAGCATACAGTTTTACCCGAAAGCATTTAATGTGCTGAAGCTCTTTCTAAGAGGTCTAATTTGTTATGACTAGTCAGGCATGCTCCAGTGGGGACAGAGACATCAGGACAAGTTCAAAGCTACTCAGCAAACCTTTGTCTTAAAGACGAAGACAAACAAACAATAAACTCTGGAAATAATGTGCCTATAAACTTCTCAGGAGGCTGAGAGTTGAGGCAGAGGGATTTCTGCAAGTTCAAAATCAGGCTAGATGTGAAATTTTGCCTTAAAGAAACCAATGATAATACATTTTAAAAAAAAAAAAAAAAAAAAAGACTTGTTTTCTAATCAAGGGATGTCAAGGAGAGCTCTCCCCTTGTCAGCAAAGGTACTGGTTCCTTTGTTTGAGTTTATCAAGTAATCAAAGAACCATCTCGGCCTCATCAGTCACCAGATAACACTGATTACAGCGCCAGGTGCTAGGGAAAAGTCCCTGAACTGTAGGCAAAACAGCCGATCACCCCACTCCCTGGGAACGCTCAATACCAGGGCAAAAATTCTACATGGCGAACTGACCAGGACTGAAGTGAGCCACGAAGCCCCTGAGACTTGGAGGGACAGACCCAAAACCTCCTGGAGTCAGGTGGGGCTGCACCAGGCTAAATTAGCAGAGCTCTCACGCACATATTTAGAGAGAGAGAGAGAGAGAGAGAGAGAGAGAGAGAGAGAAAGAGAAAGAGAGAGAGAGAGACTGCTTTCTTCCAGTGAGAGTGTCTGAGAGACAGGGTGTGTAAGAAGATAGGCTTAGGGCAGGAAACAGTCCTCCTGCTAGCTCCAGTCCTCCTGCTAGCTCCAGTCCTCCTGCTAGCTCCAGTCCCAGAACTTGATCAGACTTTCTAATCAGAGATTTGGTTAAAGAAAGTTCACAAGAGTGAATGAGAGAGCTGTGAATGCACATCTGTACATATTTAACAAAAATAAAAAATTTAAAATTAAAAGTAAAATGGCTGAGCAAGGGGCCGGAGGGACAGCTAGCTCAGCGGTTAAGAGCGTGCGCTGCTTTTATGGAGGACCTGGGTTTGAGTCCCAGAGCCCATATGATTATGTAAAGATAATTCATTACTAGTGACAGCTTTATTTTTTTTCTAGGTTCAGTAACATAGGCCCTGTTTCAAGGGCACTAATAGAGAGAGCGCTTCCATTTCCCTATATTAGAGTCTCATTTATGATACAAAGTCTGCAGCAGGCTTTTAGGCATGACTAAAAGCCATATTATTTTTTTTTTTTTAAGTTATGGCTACTGTGCCTGTGTCGTTGCAATTACAGTACAGTAGTTTTGTTTTGGAGACAAAGAATGACATCCCAGGCTGGCCTGCACTGGTGAGGACTTTCTCATCCTCCTGCCTCCACCTTCAGAGTGCTAGGGTTACAATGCATATGCCCCGGGTTCTGTGTGGTGCTGGGGATGGGGCCCAGAGGATCATAAATGCCAACTGAGTCACAGCCAAAGCCCTTCACATAATTGCTCATTTTAGTGCTGGGGACGGGAGGTGTGACGTGTATTACAGGGAACTGCTTTACCACTGAACTATATACTTTCTTACCCTAAGATAACTTAAAAATAAAAGAATAATAATACAAGTGGTATCACAGCATATCTTCTCTTTTCTCCCCAAACACTCTGAAGTGACATGGTGGTAGAACACGGGCCTGGAAACAGTGCAGAGAGATTACTCAGAAGGTTAATTCCGCTTGCATAATTTGACAGTGTGTGTACAGCCAGGCATTAAATGGGGCACTAGGAGTTTCAAGGCAGCTGAGAGTATAGCTCATCTTACATTTGCCTCCAAAGGGTCAAGGACCTTGGGTTCCATCACTAATACCACAGAATGAAGTAAATGTCTCGCAGGTGATTTTTAGAATTCCCTCTCTGAATCCCTCATATCCCACGCAACCGAGTTCTTATCAACTGACTCCCAACTGAAGCAGAAGTTCTGAAAACTAGGCATCAAAATAATGCACACATTCAAGTGGCTTTCCACAGTGCAGTGTGTATGCCACGTTCCTAAAATACACGCAAACAATACTAGGTGTTCTTGCTTCTGGAGTGGGGGTTTCTATTGTAAAACCAGAGAGGAAAAAATGCAGTAAGGATCTTTGAGTTTTTATTTGCCAGCCCTAATCAAGGTGAACATGCATGGGGCGTAGTGCTGTTGTAACGCTTACACTCAGGAGGCTAAGGCATGAGCACGGAGAGTTTGAGGCCAGCGGAGCTACACAGTGAGGAGATTGCAACCTAATCTCTGAGAATCAGCACCGTGGCTTTACATAATCCAAAAAGCCAACATTTTAAATCAAGCATTAATTACTTTCTCTTAATTTGCACTGATTCTGCTTCACTAGTGACTGCGCATACATATGCTTACATGTAACCAAACTCATATATACCATCGCACATATGCATGTATATATGCACACAAGCACAAATGGGAACATATACATGTATGTATACAGCTATATGTACCTGTACATATACACAGAGACACATATGTGCACGTATACACGTGTATGTATGCACAGACATGTACCTATATGTTCACAAATTTATTTATGTATATGTACATATAAATATAGGTGCACATGTACCTATACATACATATTCAAACATACACATGTATGTATACACAGACATATGTACACACATACTTGTGTCATAATGCTCATAGGTGAAAAGTCCATGCAGGGCTAAAACAGAAAGAAAAACACATAAACAAAGGAGACACTAAAAAACTCTGATTCTTGAGAAAGTAAAAATGCTCACAAGCCTCACACAAGGTGTGAGGATTTCAAAAACCATCAACACTGTGATCTTAACATCTCTTTAAATAAAGGATACACACATGTTGGTTAGGAAATCCTGCAGTATGAAACTTATGGCTTAATGCAGCCTGTCTACACACTTGCCAGCAGCAGAGTTTGGGTTCTAGATAGATTGTAGCCCAACTATGGCCAGGCAGTCCAATGGAGCCTTGCCCTTGTGTTCTTATGATTCAGGCTTGAGGCATTTTTACTTAAAAACAAAACAAAACAACAACAACAAAAACAGCTAAACAAGTAAATCGAAGCAGTCAGCAGTCAGTGCAAGGCAGAGAAGATGCCCTTCCACACACTCCCAGGGAGCTCACATTCTAAGCAGTCTAACTTCTACTGTCTGGCCCTTTACTTGCAGAAGTCCGCTGACCAATGTCTTTCAACAGCCCAAGCATGAGAACAGCGTCCCCAAGAGTCTGGGCAAACCCTGGGAAGGGAATCCTGTACCTGCTGGATCTCTGGGTCAGAGAGGGAGTATGGAAAGTCCGCAATACTCTGACTATGAAAATAAACCCTGGACCAGCCAGGGATAAGGTAGGCATGAGATCGAATGTGTAATTTAGAATTTGCAACATAAATGCAATTCAAAACAGATTAGCCAGAATTAGAATCAACTGCAAGAAAAAGCAGAAAAGTCAATTAAACTTACCACAAAAACTAGTTCAAGTTCTAAGTTAAAGCAAATGAATTATAGACAGCAATTCTGTTGAAATATTACTTCTGCCTTCAATTCTGCCTCCAAGCTGATTATCACACAGAGATTTATCAAGTCAATTCAGACACTCCTGTATTATTTTGGATTTTAATTGTAGAGCACAGCTGAGCTTTTAAGTTGACGTATACTCTAAAGTGCTATAATTATTTTTTTTCCATGCACTATTTAAGTAGGAGATATTTTATCAGATTCCTTTGGAAGTTCGTAGGATACATTCTCTCAGGATATGAGTTCTGATTTTCTCTACTGCTGTAAACAGTCTGGTCTAACTACGATTGTACATAGTGGTTAAAGAACAGAAACAGAAACAACAAAACATACACATCACATTTCTGCAAGACCTTCCTCCAGGTTCACAAAACCTGCTTCCACAGAGTCACACGAAATAATTCACAGGGCAGAAGTGGTTGGCAGCACCAAATGTAGTCGCTAAGTGTCATTTCTCCTCACTGCAAGCCCTTCAAGCCAGTGTCTGATCTTCATGTTTAGGGTGTAGGGTGGGACTCCATCAATGCACTTTGTATCTAAAGCTGTGGACACTGGGTAATGTGACTTTCTGATGAGGAATATGTGAAAGAGCCAAGGAGGGGATACGGAACAATTGCCAGACAACCTAGATCTTGAGTACCTGTGACCCTCACTTTGCCTGGCAAGGTGGTACAAGTCCAGCCACATCTGAGTAACCTCACTGGGAAGACAACTTCTGCAAGTGGGACTGGACCAAATACTATGACTTGTGTGATGATTTGAATATGCTTGGCCCAGGGAGTAGCACTACTAGGAGGTGTGGCCTTTGGGGAGTAGGTGTGGCCTTGTTGGAGGAAGTGTGTCACTGTGGGCTTGGGCTTTGAGACCCTTCTCTTGGCTGCCTGGATGTCAGCCTTCTTCTCCAGCTCTGTGTCTGCCTGGACACTCCCATGCTTCCCTGCCATGAATGGCTAGAACTAAAAACCTGTAAGCCACCCCCAAGTAAATGCTGTCCTTTTTAAGAGTTGCCTTGGTTATAGTGTCTCTTCGCAGCAATGAAACCATAACTAAGACAGCTGATGAGCACAAGTCATGAGGGGTGTTCCTGGTGGCTGGGGTGGGTGTTGGGAGGAGGTTATTGGACTTAGAGATGTTGAGCAAAGCTTTCAACACATGAATAGAACAAGATGGTGTGGCAGAGGTGGAAGGGAAAGTGGCTGGGCTGTAGGCTACTGCTAGATGTATCTTCCACTGCTACTTTGGGACACAAACTCTCCAGGAGTTCCAAATGAAAACTGCAGAACAGACCTCCCAGCCACTGGAAGTGTGTTTGGTCCAATAAGAAAATATGACAGTTTATTGAGCCATAAATCCTGACATATGATCTTAACATATTTACACATATGGGATGTTGTTTCTTTGGTTGCTAATGGTCTGGTTAGAAGATTCTGACATGTACTAGACTAGGCAGAGATTAAATATCTTGAGAATTAAATATGCCTTTGGGTCTATGGTCTATATAATGTCTGTTCAAAAATCTGGAAGTTCAAAGTACTGTCAAAGGCCTCACTGTTCAAATTAGAACCTGTTCCAAAGGATTTCAACCCTTAAGCCCCACATTGAGGCTGTGTCTGTGTGTGTGTGTGTGTGTGTGTGTGTGTGTGTGTGTGTGTGTGATTTTGTTTTGTTTTGTTTTTCCACCACTAAGTTACTTGCTTTTGAGGTTTGGAAGGCAAAAGGTGGGACTTTATGCATGCCAGGCAAGGGTACAGCCCTGAGCTACTCCTAAGTGCTTTGCTTACATATAGGATCCCACTACAGAGCCCAAGCTAGCCTTGAACTCACCTCCTCTCATTTCAGCTTCTCCAAGGGCTGGGACTAAAAGCATGTACCACTAGGCTCAGTGAGAAACTCAATGCTTAATGCAAGGCCCAAGATTCTGTTTCCTTTATTTTTTTCCTATTTTTGTTTTATTTGTATGTGCCTCTCGAACCTCAAAAGCAAGGCTATAGAGATAGTGTCACGTCCTTTGGGGGTTTTTTGTTTTGTTTTATTTTGTTTTGTTTTGTTTTTTTGTGGGAATAGTTTGTCCATTTGTTCATTTGGTTCAACTTTTTAAAACTATGTTTTTACCTCAAAGATTATAATTGGTTTTATTTTCAGTTTTAGATTTGTGCTACATTTTATTCCATAAAATAGGATGTGTTTTATTGTACATCCTCTGAAATCTCACATTTATTACCTATCAGTAATCAAACTAAATCCACCAAATAAGTCATCATCATAGGAAGCAAGATTCTTCAGAGGCACAGCACAAAGATTAGCTTTTGGATACGCATGTCTGTCAGGAAGTCACAGAGACCAGAACAAGACCCTGGTGGGGCAGAAGTCACACTTACATAATGTCCTGGCCATCGGGGCTGTGAGACAGAAGAAGGCAGGCCTGGTTCTCAAGGGGAGTTATGTAATCTCCACTCCTTCCCTGAAGAGTTCACAGGGAGGGGAGGGGAACAGTACTACCTGTCAATGATAATTTGCTTCGATGTCGCCCTGAGTCCACAGAGCCATACTCTGCCCCTTCCTCAGAGGAACACGGACATGTGGGGCTGTAATGTGCCTGAGCTCTTTCAACATCTTTGGAGTTTAGTCACTTTCCACTGTTTGGCCACAAAAAGGTGGGTCCGTTCCAATCTTCCTTACAATTACCGCCCTAATTATTACATTATACTTTCACAATTTAATCCCTTTATTTGCCTCACTGCCTTTTTGGGGCTAAGTGAGCGGCACAGCGTGAAGCCTGGGGAAGTGGCTAGCAGGGTAGCCTTACTGAGTGTGGCCCAGCTGCCAGCTCCAAGAACAGCCAGGTGGGCAAGACCAGAGTGCTAATCGGGACAGTGACATCTCTGTCTCCTGCTCAAAACCCTTGAAACTCACTCTCTCCAACATGGAGGAAAATCCACCCTCTGCATCCACGCCAGGCACCATCCTGTGCCCTGCTCCTCTGAGCTCTGGGTAGCGGCTGGCATCCTAAAGGGTAATCACACCCAGAACACTGGTGGCTCTGTGCCAGTGGCTGCCCAGTCAGTAACTGTTCTGTCTACTACGAGAAAGCAATAGTCTTATAAACGACAACTACTAGTATTCCTGTCCTCTGACATACTCGGTCTCAACAAAGAACACTGAAGAGTAGTCTAACCCTCACTGCTACTCTCAGGAGCTGATGCCCTTATAAGGTAAGGGACTTGTATAGGAAGACTTCACCTAGACCCAGTAGGATTTCCAGAAAATGTTTAGAAGATGAAATTCTGGCCAGCACACTGACAGGATCATGAAGGCTCTGGAAATACTTGTTGGTAAATGGTATTGCTTTTCACCTTGAGGGTCTACAACCTGTATCAGCCTAGCCTGTATTTGTTCATGCATCCTGGAACATGTCAAGTCAAAAGCTATCCAAATTTAGCAAAAGAAAAAAAAAATACTAGCAATTTAAATTTTATATACTCTGCAATCCTGAGATTATAGTAATGTTGGCCAATGGCTTCTAAAACAAATCAAAGATTTGAGGTGTATTTATCTTTAATTTTTGCAATTATCAGTCAATAGGATGAAGATGTATTTGGCCCAGGTGCCCTAAAGAATACTGTTATGTGTTTGAGTGCTGTCCCTGGAGGTGGTAAAAGAACTTGAATCCAGGGACTTGTCCATGCTAAGTCCTTGCTGGGTCACTGAGCCACACTCTCAACCTCTACATGTGACTTTGTATTTCATCTGTCCTTAACCACGGTCCCTAGTATGGCACTAGGTATAGGTGTTTAAAGGACGATCTAAGGGCTGGAGGATTTTAATAAGGGAAAATAAAGCATGGTCTTCTGACCCAGAAAATGGAAAGATGCAGCTGTTAGTGGTTAACGAGTTCCTCAAGGCTCTGCTTGCATGTATTTCTCTTCAAACCACAAGGGTCTATGGAAATATCTGCTTCGTTATGTAATAGCTATGATGTCTTGAACAGTGTATGCTTTCTAAAAGTTGTTACAGGGCTGAAAAGTGTTTCAGTCTTGAACAGTATATGCTTTTTAAAAATTGTTCAATTGAGCCTAGAGTTTTAGGCATGGTAAGCATGAGTCTAGAAATGAGCCTTATACTCAGCCGCCATGTTGTTGTGCGTCTGTAAACCCCGTGCTCTCAGCCAGCAAAGACATTGCAAGAAAGAACACAGCTGAAATGGGAAGGGATGTAGACTAACACTATAGCATGTTTTTAGCATGGACTTAGCATGTACAAAGCTAGCTGCCATACACAGTACCCAGTGACAAACAGGACAAGAAGCAAGGGCTGTGAGTTACTCCACATGCAAATTGATACTCTAAAATCACTGTTTATTAAAATGTGTCAAAAGTATCAGTGCTTAGTAAGCACCTCAAAAAACAAGGTATTATGACCGTTAAGCGTTTGAATAGCATGACTTGTGTTCCACAAAGAGCCTCAGATGTATGGTAAGATGCCACTGGTAAATCAACATCAATGTCATTCAGGATAGCATTGCCAAACCTCTGCACCTAGGGGCCTTCGTGTACCCTAGAGTTCCAGGCTCACACCAGAGACTCTCATTGGGTTGCATGAGTAGGAGGCTGAGGGTTTGCATAGCTAACCCATTCCTTGGTGATTCTGACAGTTTTGACACAGCCATCACACTCTGAGGACCACTGGTACATTAACACAACCCAGGGCACTCACTCATCACCTTAACTCTACATTAAGAATCACCTAGGAAGCTGCCAAAAATCCCTTTGCCTTAACCATACCCAAGAAAAATTAATACAGGTATTAGGGGCTTAGGCACTGGAAGAAATATTTAGGAATATTGTTTCCTGGAGATTGCAAATAATCAGAAAAGCTTGAGAAATATGGATACATGAGAAGTTAGACTATGTGTATAAGACTGGTTGCTGAACATATGTAAATTAAGGGTTGGAGGTATAGCCCAATGGTAGAGCACATACAGAAGACCTTGAGTTCAATCCCAGCATGGACATATCATCTATGTGTCTGTCTTCCTGCCTATATCTATCATATCTATCTATCTATCTATCTATCTATCTATCTATCTATCTATCTATCTGTCTATCTCTCTATCATCTCTCTCTCTCTCTCTCTCTCTCTCTCTCTCTCTCTGGGGGGGGGGTAGCATGAGCAAAATAATTAGTGTGCTTCAGACCCTTAATAAGTGATTATTCTTTCCACCACTCATGTAATTCAAAAAAGTGAAAGCTAATTTTATGCAGAAAAAAAAATATATATGCTAGGTTCTATATTTGTATATGACTAGTTTAAGGAAGCAGATACAAATTTCAATCAGTCAACATTTTGCACAGGAAGTAATGTTATTTCTAAATCTACAGATTTGTTAATGTTTGGTTATGCATGACTGGTATTTGTTTTGAAGTATGTTTTATACTTAAACGCAATTTCCTTGGTATAATTTTTGCATAAGTCCATTCATAAACATGGGAACCATATACCCAGCTACAAGGGAGAGATGTGGAGTTCATGACAAATATGTCGGGAGCGGTATTTCTCAGAGTGCAGTCCTCGGACTGACAGGGCCAGCACCCGTGGCAGCTTTGGAGGGATGGAAGTTCTCAGGGACCCCCGTCGGTCTAAGGAACCAGAAATTCAGGAGAAAGAACACAGCAAACCACTTGTTGGTGAGATCACCAAGGGCCTTTAAAACATAAGCAGTGTAGAGAAGCATTGGTTTACATTTTATCACTTCCTAAAATCTATGAGAAATGGATGAACAGTCAACCTACTATGTACTGCTCAGCTGTTCTTCAGACCCACTATGCTCTCTGAAATGTCCTCATAATCATTGCCTACAAAGAACTCCACAGTGAAACAGGAAGGGGCATGGTGAACAACTGGGGAGAGATTATTGCATACATCCTCCTCCATATATTTATATTTTCTACACATGATATGATAAAGGAGAATAAGTCCCAGTGAAAAGAAATAGAGTGGAGTAGGGTGGCACTCACCTTGAATCGTCCTCTTGAAGAATGCCTTGCAGGCCTCACATGATGCAACCCCATAGTGGTACCCAGAGGCGATGTCGCCACACACTAAGCACAGTCTCTTGGGCATGGAGTTGAGCATATATTCACACTTGGTCTGGGGATCCTCTACGATAGTGCTGGAGCAGTCATCATACAGTTTCCGGACAGGCCCGCTGCCTCCTAGGATCGGAGCAGAGGGGTAGAGAGGTGGCGAGTCCAGTCCGTTCTGATGGCCATTCATGGTTGAACTGTAACTCCCACTGGCGTCGGAAGACCCACCAGGGCTGTGGTGGTTGACGCTGTCCGTCAGGGAGGCTGGGCTGGAGGGTTCCGTCTTGATGAAGGACGAACAGCTGGAATCAATGTGTCGATCTTTGTTTGACATTCTGCAGAGAAGCCTGAGGCGGGGGAGAGACAAAGAGGGAGAGAGAGAAGGAGAGAGACTATCAAACTGAGTCCCAACAATGTAAACACAAAGACATGGCAGAGAGGAAGGAGAGCAGCATATTGGTATGTTAAAGGCATTGCTCTTTAAGAGTGCTTCCTAAGGGCTGGGACTACCCATCATTCACTCTCCAGTCAATATCTCTTGTTCTACAAGAAGGTAATCAGCATAAGGGCATGACAGGGTTACATCAAAGCTCCCAGACAGGCTATAAACAAAGGCTCTAAAGGGTCCAGTTGCTTTTATTTTATCTTTCTCTTGAAGAACCACTGTCAATGCGACCCTGGCTCTCCGGATTCTGAATTTATCAACAAAGCAGTGGTGATTTGCAAAGTCCTTGTCGTCCCTCAAATTGCATTTATCTCCACTCTGTGTTCCACTCCACATCATGATACTGTGTTCATTTTGTCATAAACAGAATACAACTTTTCTTTTTCACCAAGCATAGATATTTTCAGGCTCCATACATAATGATGTCTTGTGAGTACCAGCTCACCAGTTTCACAAAACTTAGTGAAAGATTGATAGCATAGATTAGTGAATAATCTGTGTGTGTGTGTGTGTGTGTGTATGTGTGTGTGTGAGAGAGAGAGAGACAGAGACAGAGACAGAGACAGAGACAGAGACAGTGAAGCGTTGAGAGACAACTCGACCCTCAGTAATTACCCCTAGACTGCACAGTACCTGTGAGTCAGGAAGTGTGAGACATTCTATGCTGTAGCATCGGAAAGAATCTCATCATTTTAGACAAATTAGATTTATGATGGGCCTCTCCTTGACTCTCCCTTAAGAGCATAAAAAACCCCATAACCTTATGAAAGGCTCTGGGATGAGGCACCTAATCTAACAAACTATTTCTCTAACCTAGAAGAACCATATCACCCTCTCTCCATTGGCCCCATAAGTGGGTAGATTTCTATAAAGGTAATTAGATGCAAAGATGTAATTGGTCCTCTTGGCTTTCTGCCTCTCCACAGTGTAAAGCCCCTCTTAGCCAAGCTTCTAAGAACCCTAGATGCTACTATGAAAAGGTGACAGTTGAGAAAGGGACTTAGATAATTGCTTCCCAGTGGAAAGTTGATTTATGGGATCCCACTGTGTGTGATGGTCATTCTCTAGAATTTGGGGGAGTAGTCACAGTATAACTGAATGGATGCAATTATCACTTTCACTATAAATCTAATGATATTTTATCACCGAACAAATTTCAGGCTCTCCTCCACGTCTCCCTCCCCGCGCCCCCTGTCGTTTCAATCCCTTTTAGATAAAGGGAGGATGCTATGGAATTTCCTATCAGAAATGTCTACCTAACTCTTCGAAGTGAGCAGTTTCAAAAACAAAGCACAAAGGCAGGACGTTACCTCTTCCTCAAATATCTTTCCCTGTGGGAACTTCTCTGCTTCTTGAAATGGAGCCATATGACCATGTGTGGAGAGAAGGAGAAAGCCACCCAAGGATCTCCTTGCATTCACTTATCCACTGGTACTGTCCCTTTCCCAAAAGCTAGGGAAAGAAAAATCACGATGCCCCTTGCCAACCCTGGCCACAGCATCCTCTCCCTTGCATCTGTTTGTCCCTGTCACTGCTAATGAGCACTGTAATTAATAGATCTTTCTCCTCGTCCCCCTGCCTGCACTCTGAGCTAAGCATTCTCCTCAAGTTGGTGTTTGAAAGAAAGCAGGTTGGCTTGACTTAGAGCAGCCATGCAACCTGACTTCCTTTTATTTTGCAGCTACTACAATGGCAGTTCACTTATTACTGGACTGCTTGTCCATACATTATGATCTTGGGCTACCAGTGAGAAGTTACTGGCTACTAAACCATAGATGCTCTCTCTCTCTCCTTCTTTTCTCTCATAGCTTTGCCAATTAACTCTTCACTGCCTGCCCCCTCCACCCTGTACTTTTTTTTCTTTCTTTTTTTTCTGGTACCTCTGTCCAGTCCCCCAGTGAGAAACTGCTTTGAGCTTCCTGGTCACAAAACTTACCACCTTTCTCTATCAACTTAGTAATCACTTATCTCAATATTTGTTCCCCATGGGCTTATTTTTTTTTTTCTCCTACGCTTCTAAAATTTATAGATGACAACATCAAGGAACTGGGCCAGAAACTAACAGGGCAGCTATTTGCTAAGTCACTATTGTGTCTGACACACGATGGCACGATGTTCAACCCTATCCATGAAAAATGAGGAAACCTTAGCTGGCTGTCTCTTTCAAAAATCTCTGTACATACTTTATAGTAACCTGGATGCAAACAGGGAGTTCAGGGGTGTTGCTGCCAAGGAATCCCCGGGAGTGGAGACAGGATCTTCTAAATGGGATCTGGTCACTCCAGTCACAAACAAACCAGATTTGTGCTGCAGGTTGCATGAGGTCCTTTTCCAACATAAACTGCACCCTTAATTAATTAATAACTTTCTGCCTGCTGGAAATATGGATAAAACTGTTCATTAATTAGCTGTTCTGAAGTAGAATGAAGATTATATAACCATGAATTGGAAAAAGTGGCATCTGAACTCAGGTGTCATTCCAAGCTTTGGAGAAAAAGTATATCGAGGCCAAGAGAGCTTTCAATAATGTCTGTCACAGTCTACCACAAGACTGAGGGCTGGAGAGATGGCTCAGTTGTTAGGGGCATGTACTGCTCTTGCAGAAGTATGTAAGTTTGGATCCAGAACCCTGCATATCTGGCTCCAAGGGATCCTACAGACCTTCTAGCTGCTACAGACACTGCACTCATGTGCATACAAAATCCTACCATATACACATAATTAGTTATTTTTAGTGTAAAAGTATTTAAAACATACGTGCCTGGGATTGAGGGCACATACTTGTAACTGTCTGTACTAGCAAGATTGAGAAGAGGGGAGCACAAATTTAAGACATGTCTTACCTACAAACTGTGAGTTTAAGGCCAGCATACACAATTTAGATGCTGTCTCAAAGCAGAAAATAGAAGGCCTGGAGAGAGAGTGCTACTAGAATTCAATCTCAGAATCCACATTAAAGGAAAAAGTCCCCCAAAACAAAACGGCTGGGTATTGGTAGCATGTGTTTGTAATCCTAGGACTGAGGAAACAAAAACAGGGGGATGCTTGGGCCTTTATAGCCAGGACCCTAGCCCGCTTGCCACATCCCAAGCTAGTGAGAGACTTTTGTCTCAAAATTTCACATAGATGATGGTAGATAGATAGACAGACAGACAGACAGACAGATACATACATGCATACAAATAGATAAATAGATGATAGATGATACATACATGCATAGATATGATAGATAAATAGGTAGATGATAGATAAGACAGATAGATATATACATACATACAAATAGATAGATGATAGATGATACATACATACATATGGTAGATAAATAGATAAATAAATAGATGGTAGATAGATAGAGAGATAGTAGATAGATAAATGCCAGATAGATCATACATACATACATACATACATACATATGATAGATAAATAGATGATGGATACATACATATAGATAAATAGATATAGGACAAATTAATTGATTGATTGATTAATTGATTGATAGAAGATAGGTAGGTAGGTAGATAGATAGATAGATAGATAGATAGAACAGGAGGACAAGGAAGTGAAGGAAAAAAGGAAAAAGGAAAAGAGTGGACTGCACCTAAGAGTGAACAAGCAAGGTTTTCTGCGACCTCAACACATAGGATCACACACATGAGCACCTGTATATACATGCTCTCTCTCACACACACACACACACACATGCTCTCTCACATACAAATATACAAAACACACACACAAAAAAGGTTGAGGGTGTAGCTCAGGAGTACTTGCATGAGGTCATGAGTTCAACCCCACTACAGCTAAAAGTGTAAATAAAATAGCTAAGCCGGCACTGGTACAAAGGGTACACACAGAGACTATCGGCTCTGGCTTCTCAGATAGCTCCTCTGCTGCTCACCCGTAAACAAAAAGGAACAGAACGCCCCCACCCTGACTGCTGATCCACCCTGTTGAGTGATTCCCAAACAGAATCTCCCAAAGAGCACAGTTGTCTCCTAACCGCTGCTGAGCACATTACACTGAACACTTCCTAGATGCCATTACAGTATAACCTAAAATCGCAGCCAGTCTTAATTCTCCGGCTCTTGGTCTCTGAAATTCTACAGCTCTATTATTCAAGCCTGAAATATTCACAACTATCTATAAATTCAATTGTCAGCTGGTAGGTTTTATTCTAGACTTCACTTCAATCTAAAATTAGAGGCACTAAAATTCACATTAACTCTAAGAGGAATGTACTGAATAAGACTTTATTTCAAAAGAACACCTTTTTGTCAGAAAGAGCCGTTTTCAAGATGATGGCTTTATCTGTAGCCAAAGTGAATAAGCCCAGTGTCTCACATTGTGCTGTCAGTGCAGAAATTTCAGGTCACATTGGATTAATATAAAAAAAAAAAGGTCTAAATTTAGTAAAGAATTATGAATAGAAATAACATGTCAAAATGTGTAGGAAATATTTATTTTAAAGCCTCAGTACAGTTTACATTTATCTTATTATTTTAGGTGAGAAGATTGGACAAGGAAGAGGGAGGAACTGCTTTCAAAAACCCTGGGAATGGACCAGAGGAGAAGTATCAAGAAAAACCCTGAGGGACCTGGGAAGATAGCTCTGGCGTGGAGGGCTAGCCTGGTGTCCTGGGTTTGATCCTTGGAACTGATTTTTTGTTTTGTTTTTTTGTTTGTTTGTTTTTTAATGAAAATGAGATTTTTATATAAGGAACAAAATTTTAGGAATTTAACCATGTCCCTGAAACATAAGGACTTTAAAAACCACTTGTAATCTGGATTAAAATATGCTAACCAGTAATCTCAATTATCACTCTTTGATAGTGGAATACTTCTCAGTCTCATCTAGGTAGGGGTCTGCAGGATATTATTACATATTTTATATAACTTATAATTAGATAGAGCATAGTATGTTTGTAATTATTTATACATTAGTTAGATTATATAAATGATTATATAAATGATTTTGATGTTAGGTATTAAAGATTAGGAAAACCAGACTGCTTAGTAAATGAACTGCTCATTAACTATGGTGCTCATTTGTGCACAGATAGAGAGACAGTGGGAAAAAGGAAAGAATCAATTAAACTTGCTGCTGTAGGGAAAACAAGAGGACAATGTGAGTTAATATTCAATTTATATTATAATTATGAAGATAATTGTTTCTAGCAATTTTACCCAGATCCAGGTAATGTGTAAGCTTGAATGAGGGGCAGAAGTTTGAGTTTCCACACATTCATGTCCCCATGTTGGGTCGTCTATGTTTCAAAGAAAGGATCCATGCTCGGAAGACAATTGTGTTTGTTAAAGGACGATACACAATTTTTTCAGTAATATTAATTAGTTTTATCCAATTCCTTCAAGTTTTGACTTCTTTTCTAAAGATCTGTTAAATTTTATACGTCTGTGTGTTTTCCATACATGCATTATGTGTTCTATGTACATGCTCAGTGCCTGCAGAGACCAGGAGTAGGCATCAGATCCCCTGGAACTGGAGTTACAGACAGTCGTAAGCCAACATGTGGGTGCTGAGACCTGAATCCAGGTCCTCTGCAAGAGCATGCTTAACTGCTGCTGCACCACCTCTTCAGCCCTCTACCATGACATTTTAACTTATTACATTTATGTGTGTGTGTGTGTCTGTGTGTGTGTGTGTGTATCTGTGTGTGTCTGTGTGTGTATTATGTGTGTGTATGTATGTGTGAGTATTATGTGTGTGTGTGTCTGTGTGTGTGTGTCTGTGTGTGTGTCTGTGTATATATGTGTGTGTCTGTGTGTGTATTATGTGTATGTATGTGTATTATGTGTGTGTGTGTCTGTGTGTGTGTCTGTGTGTATATTTGTGTGTATCTGTGTGTGTCTGTGTGTGTATTATGTGTGTGTATGTATGTGTGAGTATTATGTGTGTGTGTATGTTTGCATGTGTACACATGTGCATGTAATGGCATGTGTGTAAGATATGGGGACAGCTTGCTTATTCTTCTCATGAGGTGTAGGTTCTAGAGAGAAAACTCAGATCATGGAGGTTTTGATGCAAATACCTCTACATCCTGATCCACCTCAATTTGATTATATTTCCTACTCATGAAAGAAAAAAATAAAACAAAAGACAAATTTTAAAAGGTTCATAAGTTCCCACTTTGCTTCTTTTGGTTATCCTACAGGTTCTGAATAGGAATTTGCCATCATTACAATCCAAAACGTTTTAAAAACATCTCTCCTACTTTGTGTGCATGAGAACACAGACACCAGCATCAGGGCACGTTTACCAATGAGTCATGGGAAGGTTTCACTATCAGAAGGGAGGGTGACATGGCTGTCATGGGATCACCACCTCTTCTACGTACAAGTTAACGAGGGCTCTGGGAGATAAAGAAGCACGTTTGTTTAAGAGAAGAACCAAGCTCTCTTGGTAGCCTATAGCTATTTTTTCTTAATGCTTTTAGAAGAAGGTCCCTCCAGTGACAGGCTGCCAGCCAGTGGCCGCAGCCTGGCTCCCCTGGCAGCCTGCATTACAACTTCAAGCAATACTTTACAATGTGCCCCCACCCCACTCCCCCCAACTAATTGCACTTTGTAAAGTGGTGAGATGTGAATCACTTAGTCAGGAAACGGGGCTCCAGCTGCTATTGTTGATTGAATGGAGATTCTGAAGAAAGGGAAGCAGGCACATGAAGTGTCATGTCAGAAATCAACGGTGCAACGTGTGATTTGAGAAAACATGACTACTTTGGAGAGACAGGGTGTCATTATGGCTTCACGGTAATACGGTGCTTTGACAACTGCTGTGTCTAACATACCATCATTGCATTAAGGTACACTGGCTTAGTTGGGGAAGAACGAGAGAGGGGCTTTTTCTTTTAATAGGAAAGATCTTCAGGTCTGCCTGGTTAACCGGATAGAGGATCACTGTTTGTTGCTGGAGAATCATAAACCCTGATCCAGGTGCTCGCAAAGACAAAACCACACGGACAACAGACGCACGCACCTGCGTCTTATTGTGAAGGCCCGTTTACCAGCACGGATTTCTCATAGCATGATTGGATCAGTCGTTCAGTGATGCAGTCTCCTTGGGTGAGCAGCCTGTGCATCTAGTCCAGGAGACTCTTTAACTCAACCCATCCCAAGAAAGTGACCTGGATATGTAGCCTGGGGATAAGGACACAGCTCCCCCAGGGAGAAAATCAGCTGGGGCCATATGTGATCAGAGAGCTCTCTCATCTCTGCAGGGAGCTTCCCAACACACCCAAAGTGGGGAAAGAGAAATCTAGAAGACATGAAGTGGGGGTGCTCACCTCTTGTCTAAATGGTGCTTTTCCCATGAACTCTAAGCTTCAAACACAACGACATAAGCTGAGATTCAACGGTCTCGCTCTCCTGACACTGGGTAATTCAGCTATCATGTTTTAAGCCCTAATGATCCCTGAGTCTCAGATTATCTTCCAACATTCGTAGTCCCATCCAGTGGACTGTGGGGCTGTTCTTGCTGCAATAGCTACAACAAAGGAAGATGGGGGAGTGCTCCTTTTCAGTCCTGAAGGGCCAGAGAGATGGCAAGGGAGATGCAAAGGGAAGCCCACACAACCTCACAAGAGATGGGCACACTGTGAGTATGTAGTCATCGCTGTAGAAACACCAGCATCCATTTTCTATGCCATGGAACCAAACACCACTGCTATCAGCCTTCTTGACATCCAGACCGCTATTTATATATTCATTTGTTATTCAGGATCAACTTTTACATGTTTTTACATGCATAGATGATTTGCCTGCATGTATGTGTGTGCCACATCCTGGGGTTCACAGAGGTCAGAATAGGCACTGGAGTAACAGGTGGCTGTGGTCTGACATCTGGGTGCTGAAAGTGCTCTTAACTGCCATCTCTCCAGTCCCTCATTTTTATTTTTCAGGACAAGGTCTCATGTCATGCTGACCTTGAACTTTCTGTGTAGCTGAGGCTAGCCTTGAACTCCTGATCCTATTGCTTCTGTTTTTTGTTTTGTTTTGTTTTGTTTTGTTTTATGTTGGGATGGCAGACCTTTACCACCACCATTATTTGCTTTGATGTAGGGAACCCCTCTTACTTCCATACTGCTGGGTGATGTAGTCTGCTTCCTGGTTGGTGAGCATCAGGAATCACATGTCCTTAGTAGTTTGATTTCTTTTTTAGCTTGTTTACTTGGACCTGTTTCAACCTGGGGGTGAGTGTCTCTTGTTTATAGCTTCCAGATACAGCAAGAGGTCAAATCAATAGAACTGTTAGATGCATAGTCAGGCTAGCTAATCGCACACATGAAGTTTCCCATAATTAACTGCCTGAGATTTTCCTTAATATAATGAGCACTCATGTAACGCAGAGTAAGCTTTAAGTCCATAAAATACACAGTTTATATGAACCACGATTCTACTTAAAACTCCAGCTAATCATCTACCTTGGCTTTGAAGGAAGTACTCTCTCCCACTGCCAACTCCAAATCAATTCTTATGACATTACTTTATAACTAACATGATATTTAACTGATGACGGCTATTAACTATTATGCAGAATCATATTCAAGTCCTGGAAATAGTGGGGGGGGGGGAGATACCATTGAGGTTAAACAAAATTCTGCCATGAAGTCAATACTATTGAGGTAAATTAAGTGTTTTAACAAGTGTGTATATTTGTTCTTAATGCAGGTTAATTAACTGTGTCCTTGAAGCTGCCCATAGACACGATACCTGTAGATCTTAAAGACCTTTTAAAGTATCTCATCAGACACTCAATATGGGAAAACAATCATTTTATCTCAAAGAATAATAATCCTATTTTACACAAATTAGTCTCCAGGAAACTGGAAGACCAAGGAGCAGGAGGGCTTTAGAATAGAGTAGCCTACCATCAAATAAGTGTCTCGGGGTAAACTGGGTCACCAGCCCCAGGGTAGAGAGAAACAGCCCTGCGCATGGGGTGGGGACTATCACTAAAAATGACAGTTCTCAGATGGAAAAGCTACGTAAGGTAAATCATCAGAATGAAGCTTATGATGTACTGAATATAGCGCTTGCTCCGTCTTAGAGATTTACTACGCCATGGGCAGACTCCCTCTGTAGCAAGGAAAGAAAGAGCCAACTGCTTCTACAAATCTCTGACTTTTCAAACAGAAATATGGATCAATAAAGTTTGCTCATGTTTAGACAATTCTGTCTTCTAGCAGTCAAGAAATACAGGGCAGAGAAGTCTAGACAACTGGGAACTGACAGCTAGATGAAGACCTCGTGAGTCTCACTGGGGAAGAAACAAACAGACGTTCTACTCACAGAAAGTCTGTACACTGATCTTTACAAATGACAGTTCAATATAGATGCTCTGCACACACACTCCAATGATAGAGTTCACAAATCAAACCCAGGCCTATGAAAGCTCTGCTAACTGAATGTCCCTTCCTATTCTCTTGGCTACAATGAGACAGGGGAGAAGAATTCTCTCAGGAGTCACTCTCTTCTTATTAATAAAATGTTTTCCTAAAGCAGTGACAACTGCCCACCGAGCAGCTGCCTCCAGGGAGACAGGACATATACTTAGATGGGGGGGGGGGGCACAGACCTACTCAGAACCAGGGTGAATTGTAGTAGTAACGCAATCTAAATGTGAAGAAGGAATTATTTTAAAGAGATGGTTGCTTTAGCACATATGAAAACTCCTATATTCAGGAAGAGTTGCACTATAACCAGAGATGCCTGTCACACATCTGCTGGGGCTTCGACTCTATTTATACCTTTAAGGTGATCGCTTAGTCTGCAAGTCAACATCTGGATAAAAGAGCAGCTGGTCTCCGGGCTATCAGACTGAGTTGGTATCAGGTGTGGTCCAGCTGAAGCCCAGTGGGGTCTGGGGAGAGATGGGATCGGCTAATTATTCATTTGGAGACCTCTGAATCTAGGCATCTCCTTGAGCTGTCTGCTTCACTTTGTGAGGCTGAAGCACCCAGGCCCCACTCCCCACTCGCAGGCCCCACCCCCCACTCGCAGGTCCCACAGAGCAGCAGAGCTGTACCTCTAGTTAACCCAGGCCATGGAAGTGACTGTAGATTTGTTAACCCAGGCCATGGAAGTGACTGTAGATTTGCTCTGCAGCCTGGTGGGCTTTGCAAAAAGGGATTTACTCTGCATCAGGCAGGCCAAGAGAAGCCATCAAAGAGCAGGGTTCAGATCAGAGGGACTCTTGTGCTGTCTGTCACATCCAAAGGGCCAAACACTAGCATGCAAAGGACTTTCTAAATCTTATTTGTCACTCAAAATACCTGATTTTTTTTTTAAAAAAAAGAACTGTCTATAGCAGAATTCTCAGGGCCTGTTTAGAGCCCGGGACTCATCAGTACTGGACTCAGTAGGGGAGAGTGGGTCTACCTGAGGACTTGGCTGTGTCACCCCTGACCATGGTCCCTACCATCTGGACACAGTTGCCTCACTTGCACAGTGACAAGTGTTACCTGTATGCTTCCCTAGATTTCTTGTAGTTCTTAAAAAGAAAAAGAAAAA
Source organism: Mus pahari (assembly GCF_900095145.1). Lineage (NCBI taxonomy): Eukaryota > Metazoa > Chordata > Mammalia > Rodentia > Muridae > Mus > Mus pahari. The sequence goes on along the minus strand of NC_034594.1, from coordinate 160,003,946 downwards.
AAAAATGCGTTGGAGCTGCTGGAGAGATGGCTCAGCAGGTAAGAGCACTGACTGCTCTTCCACAGGTCCTGAATTCAATTCCCAGCAACCACATGGTAGCTCAAAACCATCTGTAATGGGACCCAACAGCCAATTCTGGTGTGTCTGAAGACATCAACAGTGTACTCATGTTCATTAAATAAATAAATAAATAAATAAATCGTATTTATTTATCGTATTTAAAAAAAATACATTGGAGTCCACTAAAACCACACTAATAGTGCCTCCAAGCAGACTCCGAGAACAAGGGCTGTCATAAAAGCACATGTACACAGATGACACTGAGACATTAAGACCGTGTGTGTGTGTGTGTGTGTGTGTGTGTGTGTGTGCCTGTGTGCTAACAAAGAATCATCACAAACACTTGTCCCATCACAGTGCAGCTTTAGACATCACATTCAGCCTTAATTCTCAACCCTCCTAAGGCTGTGACCCTTTAACACAGTTCCTCATGTGGTGGTTGACCCCCAAACATACTATTATTTCCATTCCTACTTCAAAACTGCAATTTTGCCACTGTTGCTATGAGCCATACTGTAAGTGTCTGATGTGCGGGATATCTGATATCCCCCCCCATGAAAGGGTCCTTCAATCACCCAAAGAGGTCGCAATCCATAGGTTGAGGACCACTGACATTCAGGGAAGACCAGTTCCCTGGCGGGCCGAGGACAGAGCAGCAACCATCTGAGGTGGACTGGGCAGCCAGCTTCTTGGTGTGTCCCTAGAAATGACTTCTTTGCTCATTCCTCCCAAGGTGGGAGGTACTGGCGGAAAGGGCAATTCCCTGCAATCAGTGTTTAAGTGGTTGTTTGCCCCAGTGTGTGAAGCCATGCTGTCAGCGAGCAGCAGGGAGCCTTTGAGTTGTTACTACATTTGATTTGACTGCCTGTAGGAAGCTCTGTGGCTACCAACTGCTGGCAGCCCCCTTGGCGCCTGCGGATCCTCTCTCCACTTCTGCAGATTGTTTTGGCCCGTGGTTTGGGCCCCCCTCTTCTGTTTTCTTTTGGGGATAGGTAGAGAGACCAAATACCACATGGATTTGCAAGAGGCAATCCTAGGACTGGTCTCTTGAGTGTAGCAGCTCCCAGTGGTCTGTGCAGACCTGATCCACACAATTTGTTTACTATTTCCAGCCATGTAGAGGTCCTATGTCTGAACACCATATTTTAATTCTGATTTCCTGGGTCGGCACAGGTCAATTCAGAAGAGGCTGGTTATGGGCACTGCACCCAAGTCTGTGACTTGGTAAGTCTCTTTTACCTGATGGGGAAAGCAGCCTGTATCACTTGCTTCTATTAATTATGATTATTTTGTTACGATATTGCTATGTTTAAGGATCACTTCCAGAAACTTTCTTTCCATTTTTTTTTTAATTTTTTTTTTTCTAATTGGGAAACTTTACTATGCCACACCAACATCTTTCTCCTTAAAATAAACATTTTAGTCAGGAGATGGGGAGAGAGGAAGATGTAGGAAGATGTGGAAAGACGGTCACCCAAATGAGACCACGAAACAGTCATAGGGAAATCTATTATTTAGGTAAATTAAAAACAATGTTTTAAAAAAGAAAACCAAAGTTGATTCTTCACTAATGCTTTTGGTCATTAGTATTCTCAAGGAAAGAGTCCCAAAGAATGACTCTGACAGTTCTAAAAATGAATAACATTTTTGGAAAACCATAAAAACATGTATGAGTCAAAAGGATGGGGGGGAGAGAAAATAAATCCCCTCAGAGACATTAGGAAATACAGAATTGAAAGAAAAAGCAATTAACACTAAAGAGCTAGAACTGTAATTAAGCAAAATTTCATTAAGAAGAGGCAGGTGAGCCCGATTTCAAAAGAGGAAAAGGTACCGTGTGGTAATAAAATTGAGGCAGGTTACCGCACGGAGCAGGAAAGCCGTGTCTTTAACCAGATCAAATTCTTGAAATTGGCTGTCAAGACAGGATTGCCATGATTTATACCCGTCTATCAAGTGCTCGGAAGGGAGACCCGGGGAACAGAAGCAAGCTGCTGCCACGGCCGGTCGCAAAGAACCTTTAATTTCCACAACACCATCTGTTACCAAATCCGATCCACAGTCCCCTTTAATCTGGTTTACTTCCATAACACTAATTCTCTCCCAGCCTTTATGAACATGAAAAAACAAAACAAAAAAACAAAACAAAACAAAAAAAATCCAAAGCTCTGGTTTGTTGTTGGTGAGTGAGAAATTGTATGTTACAGAGTAAGGTGCTAGGCTCAGTGAGTTACAGAAAGCGCTTTTTTTCCATTAAGATGTATTCCTGAGAAAGGGATTTGTTTTCTGCCAATCCTGAGATATGAAATTGTTCATATTTGGGGTGGAAAAAAATGATGATATAAAAGCAGGCTGGGGACATGAAAGCAGAGGTTGTCATAAAACACAACTGTTGTCAAGTTTAGTCACTTTCAGAACTGGCTATAAAATCACTTTGTCATGGTCTTCACATCTAGAAAGCCTGAAATTGTATTTTTGTTAAGGAAATTTCAAGAGGGTGATGTATATATTTAGGGAGAATACTGAAGGGCAGAAATCAAAACCTTGGAGAAATGGAAGTGGGAAAAGTGTCTATCTTAAGATAAAATACACAGACACACACTGGCCTTTCTCTAGCTGAGCGCTCTCAGCGAGCGCTTGTGATTCACCAAGGCTCCGACCCTTCACCAGGAAAATAACCAGCACACAATAATGAGCCTGCCGAGCTATAAAATTATAAAGTGCTTTCTGCATCAGAGAAAGATTAAACTATGCTCAGTAAAGATTTAGTGTTAAATGCATTTTATTGCTTCCTAAGTCTGTGAAAATTTGTTATCTCTAAAGGCAATACTACATAAAGACCCATGGGCACGCATTACAAAATGAAGGGGAAAGTGTGCTTCGAATACTGGGCCTGGTTTTGATTGTGCTTCTAGTTGCTGGGCTCACTACCTAATTCTATTAGCAACAGAGGAAACACTAGTTCTTCCCGTAACCTTGTGTTTTAGGACACGAATGGTGTCACGTGGCATATCACCCTGAGTGTCAATGAATATCGTCCAAGAATGTGATTTTAAAAACATTTATATTGATCCTTGGTATGATTACCACTCACAAATACATTTCTGTAGAGAAGGCTTTAAATAGAGGCTGCCCACAATCTGGTATTACCTTAAATCCCAATACTTTAAAATTCCTAATCTGTGATGTAAAAGGCGTGCTTTCGGGGGGGAAACTTTTATTTTATGGTTGTAGTTATATAATGAGCTATATAGATCATACCAATAAAGATCTTTATTTTTAAGCTATAAGAGATTATGAAGATAAACATTTTTAGATGCTAAAATACAAACTAACTTGAAACCAGAAAACAATGCTTACACACAAAAATCACAGGTATACACAAACACACACATAAACATACATATGTGTGCATATGTATGGGGAGATTTATCACTAAAATACATCAATGGATATCATAAATTTAAAGGATTAATGATAATAAAGTGATGCTATACAAGACAGCTATTATAAGTAAGGAATATGGTAATTTTGATATTACAAAGGTTTTAGTAGTTATACTACAAAAATAAATTTTAGCTTCTTTGCACACATGCAAGTGCTAAAAAAAAATCTATGGACAGACAACACCAAGTGCAGATGTGTATGTTGATAAACTGGAAAATGATTGCATAAATCATATGACCTCTTAAAAAAAAAAGTTTAGAAGATTCTTTTTAAGTGACGGGGACACCACATCACAACTGTGCTCTCAAACATTTGCTAAGAAGTATAAAACTCGATAACCAAATGTGTGTCATGAGAGTCCACTACAGAAAAGAGAGTCCCATGACTGTGGAACAACTCACACTCATAGACACACACGCATATTTATGTATACACATGACACACATACGTGTTCATATACACATATATACACACAGACACAGGCACATACTTCTGTGCGCATGTATGTACTCTCACATAAGTTCACACGCTAGCACAAATACATATGTGCACACACATAAATGTACACCTAGAGGATTCTGGCCAACAATATAAGAAAGGAACTGGGATCAGAGGGGGGCATACTTGATCTTCAAAGCAAAACTGGCTAAAGAAGCGGAGACATGGCGCTAAAGAAGCAGAGACATGGCGCTGTGCTGTCAGCCTTTGGGTCTGGGCAGTGCTGCAAAAGCTCTGCATCCTGACAGTCCATTGTGCCCCGCATTTGCTGAAGAATACGGGAAGTTGGAGGCTAGCTGGGTGTGACCTAAGTCACATTTGCCGTCACACAGATACATGTTTTGCTGTATCTAAGTTTATCTTCATGCAGGTTATTTAAGCAAAGGTTTACACAATGAGTTAAGTGTAATGACTTTGAAGGACCCCAAGTTTCCATCAGTTCCTATGAACTGGAACAAGTCTTTTTGCCTTATTTACTTTTGAGACAAGGTTTCACTCTGTAGCCTAGGCTGGCATCAAATGCACAATCCTCCTGCCTCAGCTTCTTGGATGAAGAGATTATAGGTGTCCACCATCAGGCCCACCTCTGTGCCAGCTCTTAGATACACATCAGGATGCGGGGACTGGCATATCCCAAGGACTCACATAGCTATAGCAAAATCAAGACCAAGGGGCAGAGCTCCAGTTCTTAGGCCCTTTTAAAAACATGGGCCCTCAATGAATAATAAATTCTCTATTGGTTTAAATAACAGTCTTTTTCTTTATTCTGTTTGGAAACTATAAAATGTTTGTTATCATCAACATAAAATAATTTCCAATATCTGCTTCCAATACCTGCTTCAAGTTTTGGCAGAAAAGAAAATACACATGACTTCCTTCCCTGCTTTTTCCCTTAACACCTGGCCCATGAGGAAGTCAAAACATGATATGGGAATGTGAATAGAAGCAGGTGGGCTTTAAAAACTGGCTTGGGAAACAGGTGTGGTAGCACAGGCCTTTAATCCCAGCACTCAGGAGGAACTTACAGAGGAGTATCTGTGAATTCAAGGTCAACCTGGTTACATAGAGTTCTCCAGGGTGGCCAGGCCTGTATAGGAAGACCTTGTCACTATGCTGTCTTAGAAGACCAGCATAGTGCTGCATGCTTGTAGTCCAGGAACTTGAGAAATGAAGGCAAGAGGATAGGGAGTTCAAGGACAGCCTCACCTACACAGTAAGTTTTAGGCAAGTCTGGGCAACATGATAAGATTGTATCTCAAACAAATAACAAACTGAAGCAAACAAACAAAGAAACAAACAAAAGACTGATTTGTTTGGATTTTACAGTAAGCAAGATGTAACTGGGAGACAGAATAAACCCAAACTTATCATGACTTCGGAAGTGGAAATAAGAGCAAAGAGTCCAGTCCAGTGTCACAGGCCTGAATCACATCTATTCAAGATGCTGCAGCAGGAGGATGGGCTACAATCTTCAAGGATAGCCTATGCTACAGAGTGAGTTCAAGTCCAGCCTGGGCAACTTAGACCTTCTCTGAAAACTAAAAAGTAAAATTAAAGCTGGGGTTGCAGCTCAGCAGTAGAGTGGTTGCTTAGCTTGGAGGAGGAAAGAGGTAGGGAGAAGGGGAGAGAGAAAAAAAGGGAGAGGGAGAGGGAGAGGGAGGAGGAAGGAAGAGAGGAAGGTAGGGAAGGAGGGAAGAAGGAGGCAGGGAGGGAAAGGAAGGGGAGGGGGAGGAGAGAGGAAGGAGGGAGATAGGGAGGGAGAGAGAGAGGGAGAGAGGGAGGGAGGGAGGGAGGGAGGGCTGAGGGAATAAAGGAAAATGACTATATATTTTAAAAAGTATCTTCATAAAGCATGGGTGAAATGACTCATTTTGAATGAATGTCTAGTTTTACATATGTGCCTGAATGACTACATTGTAACATAAACAAATTTTATAAGAATTCTGTCCTTATTCTGCCAGAGGTGTCTCAGGTGGCAGCACCTGTGTGTCCCTGCAGGCAGGAGAAAGAGCCTGTCCCTTTCTCCCTCCCTCCCTCCCTCCCTCCCTCCCTCCCTCCCTCCCCCTTTCCCTTTCTCCACCCCTTCCTCTCTCCTTCCCCCTTCCTTGCCCCCTCCTTCCTTTCTCTTTTGTTGTTTCTCCCCCTTCTATCCTTCCCTCTCTTCTCCCTCTCCCCTTTTTCTCTCTCCCCTTCTCCCCAGCTCACTGGGTGCCTGTCACCCAGCAGGCATCTTGGCTTTAACATGGATAAACGTGGAGGCTACATAGATAATGCTCTTGCCAGGCAAGCATGATGACCAGAGTTCAAATTCCCAGTTCCCACATAAATGCCAGCGATATTGACCAAATTTTCCAGCTCTGGGTTGAAACGAGAGACACTGTTTCAATATGTAATCAAGGAAGACACCCAAATCAACCTCTGGCCTACATGCACCCACATGTTCCTGCAAACACATTTGAACATGCGTGAGTATACATTCACATACCAGATGCAACATACATACCTCAAACTCGTACATACTATTCCTATGTCTATGCATCTAATTAAGAAGAACAACTGTCCATTCAATATTGTTTTTCTTTTTAGTTTCACACTATTCCTGAGTTGCAAACAAATGCATTGATAAACCCATAAAGCTAGAGTTCAACCTAAATTAAAGTGTTCTTCACACAATGTTGAGACAGAACTAGATTCTCAGGAATCTATGAGATAAAACACTGAACACAGGAAATGCCATTTTTTATATCTCCTTAGATCACAATCAGCTAGTTAAGAGGTTACCATATCAGGCAAAACTGTACTACACTGCCAAAATTTCTAATCAGAAGGTCTGGTTTAGTGTTCTCCAACACAGTTCTTTACCCTACATGGTTCTGCCATGCCATTTACAAGACTTGGTTGCCAAATCTGTAAAATGGAACATGTATCATACAATGTGGAAAGAGTAAACAAGTGTCCTTTGTAGACACAGTGTTGAATCCTGTGGCTCTCAAGGTTGAAGGACTAGAGCAAGAACTTTAGGAAGGGAGGCTGACCTGTTGGTGGGCTCTGAGGGAGGGAGAGGGGGCCATAGAGGATACTCAGAAGGGATTTGGAATGAGCCCAGTGAGTTGAGAAAAGGCGTGAGGGACAGAGAGTCCCATGTCCACTACAATCATATTTTAGACCTATAATGTGACAGAAGAAAACATAGGAGGTCTTCTGATATCACAGCACATGAAACCCCAACCGTGTAGCCATTCTGACAGGTCAACCCTGAGACGCACCCAAGGCAAGCTGAGGTAAAACCACTGACAACCAGAAGCCAGGTGCCATGGCCCAGCAGAGGAGCTCCTGTCCAGCATTCACATCCACAGCAGGGGGGGGGGTCATCTTGGCAGGGAGGTGTGACCTTCTAATGACCCACAAGTAACAGTCAATAGTCAGTCAGGTTGTAAACTCTTTAAAAGGTTTTTTAAACTATTATATTTTATTCAAGCAGTCTACAAGTCAAACGTCCCTTCTTTATGGTGCCTGTGTGTAATAGGCATACGTACATAAAAGTAGATGCAGAACTCGAAACATGCAGAGAAATGAAGAGCTGTGAATCCGTCTTTACAGAAGGCATGTGGCATTTCTGTAGTAAGGTTTTGTTGTGTTTTGTTTGTGGGGGATGGGGCCTCAGGACCTCCACATGCCAAGCAAGGGCTGTGCCAGTGATCTCCTCTCCAGTCTACGCCTTTCTTCTCTTTTCTCTTTTTTCTTTTCTTTTCTTTTCTTTTCTTTTCTTTTCTTTTCTTTTCTTTTCTTTTTTCTTTTCTTTTCTTTTCTTCTCTCTCTCTCTCTCTCTCTCTTTTCTTCCTTCCTTCTGTCCTTTCCTTTCTCTCTCTCTCTCTCTCTCTCTCTCTCTCTCTCTCTCTCTCTCTCTCTCTCTCTCTCTCTCTCTCTCTCTCTTTTCTCCCCCACACCTCCCCTCTCTCCAGAGTCTTACTGGTGACCCTAGAAAACCTGGAACTTATTTTCTCTTCCTTCCTTCCTTCCTTCCTTCCTTGCTTCCTTCCTTCCTTCCTTCCTTCCTTCCTTCCTTCCTTCCTTCCTTCCTTCCTCCTTCCCTCTCTTCCTCTTTCTCTCTTCCTTCCTTCCTTTCTTTTNTCCTTCCTTCCTTCCTTCCTTCCTTCCTTCCTTCCTTCCTTCCTCCTTCCCTCTCTTCCTCTTTCTCTCTTCCTTCCTTCCTTTCTTTTTCTTCTTTCTATTGTAATTTTATTTTATTTTACTTTATTTTATTTTATTTTATTTATAGAGCTCACCTGTAGCCCTGGCAAGCCTAGAACTCTCTATTTAAACTAGGCTGCCTTGTGCTTCAGAGAGATTACCTGCCTCTGCCTCCCCCTCAAGTGCTAGGATTGAAGGGGCATCATCGCTTCTGTTGTTTTCAATTGTAAACTCCTTCCCTTAGCTGTCCCTGAACTCAATGTAGCCCAGGCAGTCCCTGAACTTGTGGTCTCTCTGTCTTCGCTCAGCTTCAGTATCTTATTGTAGCATAGCTATGCAAGCTCAATCAATGTCTGTGAAAGAAACGGTACAAAGAAGCACACGGGGCTTCTCTGTGCTGGTCATAATAATACAAACCTAAAAACATTTCAACTAACTTACTAATAAAACCATTTAATAGCTGTAATTGAAGTTTTCATTGGAGGCATGAGCTATATCCTATTTCACATGGACCCCCAGTATACTTTTGCTATTCTGGGCTATTGTGAGCTAATTAATAAATTTGTCACTTACTACATATTGTTAGAGCATAAAGGCACGGTCGTAGGTTGTCACCTCAGCTGAGAACATCATTTTCCACTACTGTCTTCACTGATCATATGAGAGTCAACATCTGATTTACATCTGTCTAGGACATTCTAATAAATAACAAAACATTGACAGTGGACAACAGGAAGCCAGGCGATAAAACCACAGCACAGAGGAACCCAGAACGCCCTCCTCTGACCCCTTCAGAGACTGTGGTGAGCTTTTTGGCTGAGTGTGGTGCCTTACAATCATAATCCTGGGATCTAAAAGCCTGAAATGGAGGCAGGAGAACTGACAAGGATTCAGTCCTGGCCATGCTGTACAGGTGAGTTCCAAGACAGCATGAATTATGGAGTGAGACCCTGCCTCAAGCAAACAACAATACCAAAAGGACAATGACAAAAGACAGTGTTCTTAAGCACTACCCATATAATTCCTCATGTCCCAAGGAAACGGCCTGGACGCAGACCTCCGGCCGTTTCCTATCAAGGTGGAGAAAGACATCCAGTCTGCACTGGAGAGCAACGACCCCCGTGCAAATCTTCACTTCCGGTTTCCTTACGAGGAAGCAGGGCTTGGTAAAGGAAGAATCAGCTTGGGTTTTCTAAGCTTAAACTTTTTACTCAGAACAACAACAAGCCACACCAGAGATTCTAATGTCAATATTTAAGGCAGCCAGCCTAGCATGTGCATTCTCATCAGATCTTAAGGCTTAATTTTCTAAGTATTTTGTCATCCAAAAGTTTGGTTTTCTACCAAATCTATACACCACAGCGAATGTTATGCTATTTCTATGGTGGCTATTTAAACTCATAATAACAAAGGAGACCAAAATAAGACAAAATAGCAGTATTTTAGTTCTTAAGGCTCAAGAACAAACAATACTAGCATAGAAATGTCAGAATTACCAAGCAACTGGGAAAATACTACAGTTAGTTATATTACAAAGTAGAAGGGTAAATCACAAGAACTGGTTAGTTGGTGTGAAATTAGAGTCTTCCAGTGAAAAATGCAATCATTTTTATTGCACAGACAACTGCAGCCAAGGGTCAGTTCAGTTCAGCAGGGAAAGTCATTTCCCACCAAACCTGATAACCTGAGCTCAACTCACACGGTAGAAAGACCTTCTTCACGTGTGGGCATGACATGTGGTGGTGTGTACACACATGCCAGTGCATACATGGCATGTGGAAACATATGCATGCACATGCACACATAATAATTAAATAAGAAATAAAATGAAATGGTTTTGGAATTGTAGCTTTTCCTGAAGAAGGACTTCCCACTTTGCATGATCATTAGTTTTATCATCGATATGTATGCTTTCCATGTGTGCCTGTTATCTGAAAATTACAATGGAAGTACAGGGACCCAGTATATCTGACGCACAGAAATCTGAGATAAAAAAACTAGAAGTTCCTAAAGAGTTTAAGGAATCATGTAGTGCTAAAGTATCATACGTACATAGGATAAAATATTATTTTATATTAAACTTTTTAGAATAATCAAATCTTAAAGTGACTGTTTTCCTTGTTTGCTTGTTTGTTTTGAGACAAGATCTTGCTATATGTCCCTAGCTGGCTGTATAGACCAGGCTGGCCTTGAACTCACAGAGATCCTCCTACTCAGTCTCTCACTTGCTTGAAATTAAACGTGTGCACCAACATACGTGACTAAACCTGTGTCTAGCTTTGAAATATAAATTGGAACTTATTTTGGACAGTCATTGTAAGTGCCTGGACTATGGGGATTTGTTGTGATTTGTGTATGTAAAGACTTCAGTGATGCATGCTGAGCTTCATTGGTCATCTGCTGGCATCAGTTCACAGCTTCTGTGAGAGTCCCTTCACCTCTCGAGGCCAGGATGAAGGTGTTCTGCAGGACACTGTGGCAGGCTTTGATTCAGTCACTTTCACGGCTTCCCTACACTGTCTGTGGCATACATGGTGCTAAGCTTCGAGGGGAAAGCAAACAAAGTCTGTTCCTTCCAAAGGATTGCATGGTATGTTTTAAGGAGAGCCAAGTCATCCACCTTTGAGCACTACTGTTATGTGAAGTTACGCAAGACGACCGAGAAGTGGTTGAAGCTCTCTGTTGGAGTTGAGCTCTGCATCTGATTCTATGTGGCTAATACCTGGCACAGATCTGGGGACATATAAGTAGCCGGCAACAACTTCTAAACTAGTCAACTGCATTCCATAGTCACAGCCACTAATAACCACACAGAAAACACAGCAAGGCAGAGGGCATGAGAACCGCCATTACCTGTTCAAAAAGATGATTTCTGCTCCTGAGACATCGCCCCGAGAAGGGCCCATCAGAATCTCTGCTGTAAAGCCCCACCATGCACAGGGCTAAGCATCAAAGTTCCTACCTTGGAGGCAATGAGGTCACACCCCAGAGAACCGTGGTTCTTTGTGCCCATGGTCCATATGCTCTGAGACCGTTAGCCTGTACATTGTTAGAAGAATCCATCCGCCGTTGCTCTCTGGTAGCTAATGAGGCAGATACCCAAGCTTTCCAGACTCCTGGAGCACACAATCCTACAGGCAAACTCTATGCTTGTCACCAAGTCTTGTGGTTAGATGCAGAGCCACCAAACATACAGAAGCGAAGCCCCCGGGTGCAGGTGTGGGCTGTAGGCAAGAATCAAGGATACAGAGTAAGAGATAGACTTAGGGTGTCAGAGAACAAAACGGGCAACAAGGACTGGGAGCACCTTTGCCACCTCCAAATGGTTCTGTGACTCGGGAAACTGAGGCCCAACAAGAACCCCCAATCTCCTAACTATCCTTTTCTACACATACACATTGATCCCCTGCCTTCAAAACTGGGCCGACAGACTAGCAGTCACAGATAATACCTTATTCATTCACCCACCTTTCCGTTTCCCATAGTCTCACAAAGCTGGTGGGGGCATGCCAAGCTTATAGCTGGCACAGAGATTAGGTCTTCACTTTGTCTACACTGCACCCGGCGTCAACTATGTGTTCAAACTGAAACAAGACCACCTATTGAAAAATCTACCCAAGAAAACAAATAGTGATGGTGAAGGATGTCGCGTGACTGGTTGGCTGTAACGAGTACAGGGGATTGTTGCCCTCGTAGTTTTACTAAATATGAAGGCGAAGGATTTATGTTATGGAGGATAAGGGCATGAATGCAGTAAAAATGAGAAAATATGGCAACCAAGTGCTGTACATCACCAAAGGGATAATTATTTATCTAAAAACTTGGCATTGCTAGACTTCAAACACACGGTCTATGGAATTCATATATTCAAAGCGGGGATCATAATAAGCTGCCAGCTGGGGGTGATGGATATGTGTTTAATCCCAATGACCACAATCTTCGGTCTGCCTGTCATAGAGAGCCAGGAAAAAATGGAATTTTTCCTTTCATAACTCTTGATGCTGTAAGAGGGAAACCTGGACGGATGATGGGTGGCTCATTCCAATGGACAAATGGACACTAGGCTGAGGGGACACACATGAATAAAGAGCCATCTTCCTCAGCCATTGCCACTTGTTACACTCAAGAGAATGAATGGAGCCAGGGGGACTGCCTGCCCCCATGTCTGCAAAGCCCAAGCCCAAACCGCAACAAAGGCTGAGAAATCTTCATCTACAAAACCATTTACAAATTACCTCTGGCTTAAAAGTCAGAGTGAGTGAGGCCTATGTTACGGTTACCTGTCAACTAATACTCATTGTGCAGGCACAGAGAAGGACTCTTCTGGCTCACTTGATGGATGATGAAGGATTACTATGGTTGTCCTGTTCTGAGGTCCAGGTGCCTCCCCGTGTCTCACTTCTTTCAGAAAAGGTATGTGGCCCATGGACAATATAAATCCACTCTGTTGACCAGCCAAGGCTGAAATCTAATAGCTGCATTGACATCCCCTTCTGGGAGAGACTGAGGCACCTGTATCTTCAGCATCATTTACTCCTATTAGCTGTTCTCCTGGTGTTGTTGTTGATGATGATGATGATGTTGTTGTTGCTGCTGCTGCTGTTGTTGTTATGACCAGAATATGTGTAGCCCAGGTTGGCCCCTGACTAACTAGCAAAGGATGTCTGTCAAGATCAGCTCCTCCTTCTTCCACCCCCTCACTACTGGGGTGACAAGCATGTGCTACCACAGATAGCGTGTGTGACAGAAGCCAGGCATCCTGCATGCTAGACAATCACTGTGCCAACTAAGCCACATTCCCAATCCCCTCTCCTAGTTTTTGATGCCCCACCCCCCACTCCATGTACCCCTACCCGCACAACCTGACACAGCCTGACACAACTCTCAGGCCTAAAGTCTGGCAAAGTTGTTGTCTTAAGGAAAATCAGAGTCACTTTAAACTAAAAGAAGATTCTAGCTACTTCAAATTTTCAAGATCCATGTGACTGCAATTTTCTTTCACACTCAGCAAATTCACAGTAACAAGATGTTCCCCTGACAAATTAATCACGTTCTAAGCATTTCATCGGATAAATAAAATATCTCCATGGGAGGGTAAAATCAGCTCAGTCAGTTGGTAAAGATCTTTCCTGCAGGAGACTGCCTGAAAAGTGTAGGAGGTGGCCTCATGGGCATGGTCACACACACACAAGAATGCTCACATCCACAGGTATGCTCACACTCACAGGCATGCTCACACACACACAGGCATGAGGCATGCTCACACCCTCAGGCATGCTCACACCATTCTCTCTCTCTCTCTCTCTCTCTCTCTCTCTCTCTCTCTCTCTCTCTCTCTCTCT
>NC_034594.1:159970949-159990385 GCF_900095145.1 Mus pahari | reverse complement strand
ACACACACACACACACACACACAGACATGCTCACACACACAGGCATGCTCGCACACACATAATCATTTCTACACCGTGAAAATCTGAGCTGGTGTTGGTCATAATTCACAAAATACTCCAGTATCATGTTCATACAACTGTTTAACCTGACTGGTGAAAAGGAGGGAAATACTGTAACCTCGGGGTAATCTGCTAGACTTTGTCCTTTTGTTCCCTTAGTTGAGGCAGACTCAGGTCAGGAGAAGTGGCTCCACCATTAAAAAAACTGGCTGTTCTTCTGAATACAAGACTCTGGTTTGGTTCCCACCACCCACCCACAAGAAGGCTCGCAAGCATCTGTAACTCCAGTTCCGGGAGCTCTGAAGCCCTCTTCTGACCTCCAACAGGCACTGCACTCCAGGCAGGCAAAGCACACACAAAGCAGGGAAGACTCCTTTTGCTTCTACAGTTCCCTCAGTGGCCATAATGAACTCTGGGGCTTCCACAGCCACCCTCTTACCACCTCTTACCCCAACTTTCCAGGCAGGTAAGGGACCAGCCAGCAGCTAGGTTTCTGACTTTGCCTTGCTCTCTCCTCTGCTAATTTCGGAAAGTAGAGCTGGCAATTATAAGTAGAGGGGGACTGATAAGGGCGCACGCAGGCACGAGAAATAGGTTCAATTCAAGCTTCCCTGACTAATCCTTCTCATGACTCATCTCGGCTGCAGAATTTGTCGGTTGAGGTAAGAAGCTAATTTGGCTTCGAGAAGTGAAATCTCAGTTTGTACTTCCCCCTCTGGTGCTACTAACAACCCTGTTATTAAGAGCCAAGTGGTGGGGGAGGGGGGAATATTTGTGGAGTGCACAGTCTTGCCGGGTTCCTTTTGCTTAACGTACTTTAGGCGGAGGCATCAATTTCTCGGCTCTTGAGCCCACAGCATGTAGCATCCAATCTTGGTTCCCCAAATAAAGTACATTACTCTTAAAAATGATGCCCAACACATGCTCAGGGTGGACCGAGAGACAAACTATGAATGGTCAAACACCCAGAAGAGCTTCCTGGGAAACAGGGGCAAAGCTAAGGCAGTAGATTCCTTGGCTGCTCCATCCCTCTATGCATGCCTGCTGATCTTTCTCCTTGTGGTAGGTCCCTCTTCTTATCAGGATTCCCTCCTTCCAGATAGAAATCAACATTATCAATGTTTTAAGACAATAAAGGGACACGAAGTTGTGCCTGTGCAGTCAGGACATCCCCAAGAAAAAGGTGATCATGACATATTGTCTTTATTGCTTAAGTAATGCCATTCCATTTATGGTCTCTGCTTTTGGGAAACCCTACATGGTCACCTCCCCTCCCCACTTACACAGCCATAAAAATTCCTGTGATTCATTATAACACCCCTCTTCATCCCTGTGAATGGGGTAATCAAGTTCTTTATGGGGAGCTATTAAGCACCACCATGGTTGCTGTTTGTTTCATAGCCACATAATTAATAACACTGTAACTGCTAGGAGAACCCGAATTCAAAGCGGCCAGCTTGCCATAAGTGCAGAGGATCTAACCAAACTGTCAATGACAGGTTCCAGGAGCAGCCACTACAGGGAGGTTTGCTTAGGAGATCTATGGTGTGTTACACAGAGTCTTTTATTAGCATTCATTTTCTTTATTTTAGTTTTCATAATATCAAAAAGACTTACCAATTTACTCCATAATTACAAAGTCAGCATTCTGCAAAAGTAAGTCACAACACTAATTAATAACCTGCTGGGTGTCTCCTTGAGAAATGAGAATATTTTTTTCTTTTAGAATTCCTAGCAAATATTTGGGTGTATAGCTTTCTCTAAAAGATGATGCTCATGCTTCTATATAACATCCCCCATGAACAGCACAATCAAAGGAAAATGAAATCCACAGCCAGATTATGTTCTTGACTCCTATTAGAATCAAAGAGAGAAAAACTGCAAAATGCTGGAGGAGGTGCTCATGGGAAGCAGAGTGGGCTGACGGTGCTCACTGGTGAAGTTCCACATGGTATTCCATGGGCATGCGTGCACATTAGACTCCCCCCGTTGGAAGACATAGGCCCCAGGTGATCTTAAGATAGCATGAAATGGGACATTTCCAAGGCACCACTGACACAAGCAAGCCTGACCTGGTAAAATCACCCCCTGTCAAGTACTCGGCCCTACCCACTTAGTACCCTTGAGTCACTCGATGAAGAGAGCAGGAGCCTAGAAGGCTGTTTTCAATCAAATAATGTAAAACTTTTAAAGTAGTACAGCGAGTCTCAGTGAAGGCAGAGCAATTAAAGGAATAAGAGAAGGCCTAGGTGTTCTTGTAGGAGCAACAGCTTAAGAACCAACCCTGTATGTGTGAGGAGCCTGGAACTATTTGTGGTACTCCCTGAAACTGTCATGGAGCACAGTGTGGTGTTCCCTGAAACTGTCATGGAGCACTGTGTGGAGTTCCCTGAAACTGTCATGGAGCATTGTGCTAACCCTCTTCCATCACAGTCAAGGTCTACAACCACTGACATAGTCTGGACACTGAACCAAACCCAGTCCGTCAGCTCTGCCCTCTGCCTACTGGGACATTTATTTCTCCAGTATCTCAGCAAGAAAAAGTGTACCAGGAAAAGATAAGCTCAGGACAGTCAGAGGTTCCTGTTATGAATTCTATGGAGATGGGAATGTGGAGAGAGAAGGGATTTCTTTACACAGAGGCGGAACACAGAAGATGGGCAATCAGTTAGCTGGGCCATCACAGCAGGGAGGGTGAGGCCTGACTGGCCTAGGTGGGCGATGACTCAGAAGGCCTGAACTATCTGAATTTTCAGTTACTTAGCCAAAGACAAGTATTTTACTTGGAGCTTCAAAGGTGGGTGGGAAGAGGAAGTCCCGAGCATATTTTGAAAAGAGATGGCTGTAAATCAGACACCATGAAACACCTTTCAGAAATGAAGGAGGTCCCTGATTACTTTTAGAATTAACTATGCTATTTATTTCTGTGCCTATTTGGCTGGAGATAGAAACATTGCTTACGTTCAGATAATAACTTGGGTAGAAGAAGCTCAAGTAAGTTCGCTTTGCTGCTGAGTAGAGAATGAGATACGATGGTGTCTGTCCTAGAACATGGGCTTGTTAATGTCTCCTTTACTGAGCATGTATGAGCAAGAGAGACACTAACAAGACTGTTACTTGCTCATGGGTTTATTACAGGTATATTGACTAAAATAATGAATAGGCTAGACACTACAAAGAGCATTCTTCATCAGTATTACCTGCTCAATAATGTCAAAATAAGACAAGGAAAAAAAGATATTAATTTAATTACAAAGTCTCCACCCTCACTTTCAACAATGCCGTGGTCCCACTCCGAGGAAAGACTACAGGAGTAGATTCTGGACACTATAATCCCAGATACACCCCTTACCTCTCAAGTATAACTTACATCCATTTTGTACAGACCACCTCCTCCTAGGCTCTATGGTGATCATGACCTCAGAAAATGACTTTGTTACTTGTAAAACGATGCCCATGAAGTCTTTAAATCCCACTTTGGGCTTCCTGGCTTCAGTATTCTGCCTGAATGTAGGTAACTCACGGAGTCTGGCTCAGAATTTCAGTACTTCTTTTTTGCATCAATCACAGTGTTTAGAATTACTGTGCACGCCCATCTGTTTGAAATAGACACAAAACTCAAGACTTATGAACATATTTCCGTCTGGTGACCTTTACTCCCTACTCAGCACCTATTGATAAGAACTTTCATGTACCTATCCAATCAGTGAAAGGACCTGTACCTAACTAAAACAGTTTCAACTGGCCACTCACATAAATCAAATTAACACAATTCTTCTCATTTTTGAACCTAGCAGGAAGAAAGTCAAATTCTATAAATTATAATAAAAAAGTCAAGCACGTGTCCCCACCCCCCACCCCAACAAGACCCATCTGCTCCTAACAGGACAAACAGTAGCTTCACCTCTGTGAACGGATGCCTGAAATACACTCCCCGTTATCAGCTCTACTGATGCAGAACTCTTTAAGATTCTCTAAAGTGCAAAGCAGTCAGAGTTTTATCTAAACCTAGATAAATCTCCTCCTTGTGTAATCTCTACAGTGATCTACACAACCAAATCTACATGCAAATGGATGTTCTCACCAGATCAGAACATTCCAGAACTATGAACAAAGCAGGAAGCAGGGAAGGAGCAGCTCTGCTCAGTTTTCTTCCCCTGTTATTCTTCTCCCCTTCCCCTCTATTTATTTATACCAGCTACTTAAATAATTCACACTGCCTGCTTTTCAGCCCCAGTGTTCCTCAGAAGAGGCCTACAATGAGCTATTGCAGTCACCAGATGGACTCATGCATGCAGCAGGTGGGCCAGATGGCAAGGCGCCCTGTCTGATGCTGCCTGCCTGGGCATAGGCTGCCTCTTCCTTCCAGGTACATTATCATCATCTGATGCTGAGCACCGTGGAGCTCGGGGGTTGGGCGGGGGTGGGGAGTGGGGCATGGGTAAATCCTTTACATTGATACCAGAAGAATCATAAATTATCATCTTCCTTCCGTCACACCACCCCATCCCAGCAAGCCCTGATTTTTTTATGCTGTTGCTTTGTTAGTGAATTTTTGTTTTTATTATTTTTCTTCTTATATACATACAGGGAAGGCTTCAGGATACATCCTAGCAGTATGCACAGAGACGGACACATCAGTCTGAAATATTCCATCTCAGCTTCAAGAAGTGAAAAGGACTCCAGGGGACTGATGGGGTAAAGTCATGGAGATGGGGGAGAAGATGCTCATTGTCACAAATATTTTTCAAAAAGCACAAATGAAGAAGAGGTGTGCAGGAGGCTCTTGGGTACAAACCTACACAAAGGCACACCTTGCTTCTCATCAACGAGAAAGATACCGAGGCCATGCTGTTATGGCTTTTGGTATAGAAAATATTGGCTATGCCTAAGTGGAGACTATCCTTTGTCTTATTTTCCCCATGTCTTTTCTGTAAAACAGTATCTTCCTTTTAAAGTTTGCAATCCTATATCACTGTTACAGTGAATACTGTATTAAGGAAGCTGGCCACGTGACACTGAGCTATTAACAGACAGGCACTCGGTAACATGGAGTATAAATTTTAATTGAGCATAAACACTTGACAAAAACTCTCCCAAGATGTTTTTGGCACATTCCGACTGGCAATGGCACTGTGGTACTCTGATTTGACCCTTCTGCAAACTTACGTGAAGCCAGTATAGATCTTAGTACCTAATGTCGTTAATCATCTCACTGGAAACATCTAAAGATGTGGAAGACAATAATTTTAATGACCTGAGGCAAAGCAAGCTGCATCTTCAAAAAATAAATAAATACATAAAATGCTGAAATAAAGTGCATCTGCTGAATGTCTGCAAAGGGGGAGGGGTGGCTGCCAAGGGGAGGGGGTCTTTGAATGAGTCCTCAGGCAAATTGATCTGGCTTTGGGAAAGTCTAAAGGCAGTATGTGGAGATGCTGGGTGAAGGTCCAGCTGAGAGGGTATGCCAAGATTAACTGGCCTCTATTAAAGCCGGACCAAGTACAAAAAAAAATAATAATAATAATCACACTTTAAATTGTGTTATGTGTACCCTGTGATCATTTTGTATTCTTGCCCTTTTCTTCAGGATCCCCGGAGTTAGGCCTGTACCTGTGCACACTCAGTGGCTTCTCAAAACAAGAAACTAAAACTGTCTTTAAAAATTGCAAATGCATATAAACAACTTTTGAGGCAACAAGAGGAATTAATGGATGCTGTATGTTTGGCACTAGGCAGTTGGTTATACAGAACACATGTCAAAATTAATTTTAAACAGATATCTCCTAAATCCGATTTCATTAGCTATCATTAAGTTCTGAGACCTTAACTAGTTCATATTTCTAACAGGGGTATTTAAAAGCATGAACAGAAAAGCCAGGGTATTTCTGAGGAGAAGAAACATTAAAGGGTGAATGATGGCAAGATAGCTTCTTAGGCAATATGATAATTTGGCGATTAAAATATAATCTTTAAACTGGTGGTAGTGCTCACCCTTCATCTCAGCACCTTGGAGCAGAGGCAAGCAGAAACCTGTGAGTTCAAGGCCTGCCCAGCCTACAGAGGAAGTTCCAAGCCATTCAAGGTGACATGGCAGAATCCTGCCTCAAAAGAAATAAGTGTGCACTTTAGACAATAAATAGCTCACAATGACTTGGAAGTTCCTTGCAAATTACATGTAGACCCCCCAACTGCCAGGCAGTGTGACTTTTCCACTAAAATTAGTGACAAACACTCAGGGGGAAAAGCCTACTATTTGAAAATTTTTAAAGAGTTAAAGAAAAGGCAGAAAAATGGTGAAGAATTACATTTTAAACCACAGACACAAAAATAATGGGGCCAGTAAGCATGGGATTGGCCAAGAGAGACTGACTGTCAAAATTCTGAGTTGAAAGGCACTTTAAATAAGTATATGTGATATTATTGAACAGCACAGTTTTATAAGTATCTTAGTTTTAGAAGTCAGTGTAATTACATAACCTGTATTTGAACATGTTAAAGGTTTATGTGTGTTCATGTGCACAGTGTATGTGTGTGTAAACACAACATAATTTCTCCAACTAATAGCTGCTAGTTCCTTATTGCATATGCCGTGTGGAATGTGAGCCAGAGTTCTGAAATATATTTCAGAATATTGGTTTCAACCTGGAGGAGAAATGGATATGTAAATTTTATATGAACAATTGTTGTTTATTGGCAGCTTTCTTATTCTTAAGCAGAGTTGTTTTATTAGTAAAGTGTAAGTGTTAAGACTCTACTAATCAGTTACTTTATTCATTTGCAGTTTATTTGCTTTGGCAAGATTATGAGTCCAGGGATCCAATTAAACATAAAAATAATAGAATAATCGATCAGTAGGACCTTTTGAGAGATGGGAAAGACTATGCCAAATGCCTGCCCACCAGCATTTAGTTTGGAAGCTGGGAGAATTTCTCTGTAACATTAACCTGCCAATCGGACTCTTCTTAAATGGCTTTCGCTTTACTTTCTAAACAACTCCAAAATAGTCCTAAAAGGTTTGCTTCCTAAGTTTTGAATTGACAACGTGAAAAGAGGGAATTCAAGAGTGAGTCCATGTACCTTGCTTGCCTTTTCTGCCCTAAACAGAGCTGTTGGTCGTCTACATAGTTCACTGAGCAATGTTTTGTAAACAAGGAACATGGACCAGCATGGCTTGTGTCTTCCTTTTCTGCATGTCCTTCTCAAAGCAAGGCAGGGGTTCTGTTTTTAGTACACACTTTGGTTCAGTGTTAATCCTGTTTTATGTTGTTCACACCTGCTGATGACTGGCAGCCTGCTCGTGGGCTGTGGCTCATGCTGTTTGAGAGGACTCTGCTCACAGGAAAGCCAGACAAAAGCTACCATCCATCCAGGGACAGGTCCCACAGAAATCATCCTCTGTTGCAACGTAGGGGAGTCTCCAGTTTTCTCCCCCACAAAATAAAATGCAATAAAATAAATTGTTCTCTGTCCATAGAAAGAGTGAACTCTCTTTGGCTATTTATTTTCTTGGTTTTTTTTTTTATCTCTTTGAGTCAAACTGATATAAATATAGTATTTGTGGCTGGGCAGTACAGGGGAGTTACTCTAGCCAGGTGTAACAAACTTATCTTACATCATCACCCACTGCTTTGTGTCTTTAGTAGTCTCTGATGCAATCATGGGGTTCTGAATGCAAATGAACGCAGGTCATACATGCATCCAGGCTGACACTGGCACCCACAATGTGGCACCCACAGTGTGGCACCCACAGTGTGGCACCCACAGTGTGGCACCCACAGTGTGACCAGAGCAAAGACATGTTGTGAACTTAGGATGTTCTCTCCCCACCATGGCTCTGACCCCTGTGCTGCATAGATCTAGAAGCAAGTGGAATGATTTCTTTTTTTGGTAGCAGCAGTAAATTAAATGCAAGTCACAGACAGGGGAGAATAGGAATGAAGGGATATTCCAATGACAATGGGACCAGGCAAAGGCAGTCACAAAAAAAAAAAAAAAAAAAAAAAAACAAAAACCAAAAACAAACAAACAACACCCCACCCCCCCAAAGATCCAGGAAGTCACGTCTGCCCTTGTTTTGGAATTAGATATAAGTGGTTGTGTACTCACCTGAAGGTACAGAAATTCACACGGTCCCGATGTGACCTCAAGTCAAGATGCAGTTGTCCTGCACAGGTTCCATGGTGGCCTCAAAGCCCATCCTGTCCCTTAGGAGCCAGCTGCTGCACACAGGTGGGTGCAGAGAGATCCTACTGGTCAGTGCAGGGCAGCCCTGACAGGTGCCCACATCCAAGGGGTCAGTGGGTGGCCGTGGGGTCACTTTAGAACATGATTACTGCGACCAATAAAGCATTTCTAACCTCATCATCAGCTTGAGGAACCCCATGGCAGGGTTCTCAGAGCATGGGAGAGGGAAACATCAGAGGCACGGGCAATTTTCCTCAATTTCCTTTGCAACCATTTACACTCTGTTCTTTGAGGAAGTTATTTCTGCCTGATGCTCTGAGTCTGAGGAGGGGCAGGGGAGCGGAAAATGGGTGAGAAGGGTCTTTATCAGATGAAAACTTGGCATAGATTCTCAGCCTTACTCCCTTAGGACAAGCACACTTCTGCTCTGTGTACCAGGCACTTGGATAGTCTTAAATGATCCTGAAGAAAAATACACGGTTGCTAAAATGATATTACAATAAGCTTATCGGGGCTGAAGGCAGAATTCACGCATCTCCCATAACAGCCCGTCAGAGACTAAGGACCGGCTGTCATTTCCAATTTGATTATGGAATATGAACAGCATAGAAATAAATTCAATTATTGGGCCCGATCACACAAAATTGCTGATATTTGACCATTCTTTTTTTTTTTTTTTTGACCTACAAAACAGCAACTTCATACAGTTCAACCTAATAAAATTAGAATCCAATTATATGGTTTCCATGCAAAATTAAAAACACTCTAATGTTTTTACAGGTAATTTCACAATTTAAAACTTGACCTTTGTACTGATTTTTTTTTTTTTTTGCTAATTTTTCAAGGTTTGTTTTTAAAGTTTCCTATCAAAATCATAGTATTTGCCAAGGTTAAAAGTTGAGGCTGGGCTTGGTTGGGGGTGGGGGATAGCTTAGCAATGGAGTCTTTGATAGCCTCTGCTTAGTTCCAGGTATGATCCAGGGCATCACTCACAAAAGAAAAAAAATACAAAACAAAACAAAACAAAACAAAAGGACTGCAAGCTACTCAAGACTTGGGTGCACAGGCCTAGCCCTTAAAAAGCTCACGAGCAGAGCAGGCGGGTTATGTAAAAGCTTTCACTTAGAGCCCAAGAGAGCGGATGGCTAGCACAGTCACCATTGGCACTGCCACCCAGGACCACCACGCCAAAGTTGCATAGCCCATGCTCAGACCGCACAAGGGCAGAGGATGGTAGAGCAATCTCCTTGAGCAACTTCACTAAAAGGAGGGAAACATGCTAATGACTTTGTTGTAAGTTTGCTTGCGACAGGAAGATTCCAAGGAACTGATAGTGCTGGCGGCGGCTCACAGATCAAACGCTATTTAGCATGCTATGTATGGTGTTGGAGATGCTCTGCACACCCTCACACCCTCAGACGCGGAGGGGAAGGAATCTAGCAGCCGCGCTTGATCAAGGTACCTGCTGCCACCTTGCAGCACTGCTCCCGAGCATGGCCGGCTGTGAGCAGCGTTAAGACCACCTTATTTTGATTACGCTGCTTTCCTCAGGCAGGAATTTTTATTTCGTTTTGAATCTTAAAACCATTCTATTTCCAGCCATGCATTTTTATGTTTACAATTGACATCTTCATAAAAGAATGGAACCTTTGAGCGACAGTTCAGAAGCATGAAGGTTGCCTGTGGTAAGTACTTAAATGATTTTACACCTAAATGGAACCCAGTTGTTTTTAGTTAAAATTTAATAATCCTTAAACTGATGACCTTTCTTCCACAGAAAGGCCCCGAGTTGCAAAGAACGAACTTTCCAATGAAATATATTTTAAGAAACCAGTGCTGAACAAAGGGCTGCTTAGAGCTGAACGCTTTGTCAATTTATCAGCTTGTGAACACTCTGCCCCTCCGTCCCCCACGGCTGGGGGAGCGTATGGAACTCTGGTGCCTTGCTTAATCGAAGACTATTGATTTGAGTGTGTCACAGTGATCTCATTGAGAGTAATCAATAGTAATCCAAAATCAATCATTCTGATCTTGCACTACCATTTATCAAATCTGAATACGCTAAATTATTTGGAGGCATCAGATTACAAAGACAAGAAGATACTACAACTGGGAAAGTTAATGGTTTGTATTAAAAGAAAACCAGCGTCCTAGTTTCCTCCCAGTAAGGAAGGGTACGTACTTTAAAATGGACTATTATTTAGACAAAAACATTTACCTTTTCATTAAGGCATTTAGAATGCATCTCTCCCCAGTCAGAATTTGTATTGTTGTCTTGTCTATAGGACCTTGCTGGCTCAACACGGCAGACACATCCCGCATCCCGAAGCTTGATTGCAGCACAGCAACATTTTCTAAGTCTGATAAGCTAAAGTTTCAAACGCCTGTCACTCACGGGCTCAGAAAACAAGGAGCCTCGATTGACATGGAACATAACTGAATCTTGGAACATCAGAAACGGTGTTTAATGGACCTAGAGACGGTTTGGCATGTTAATTTCTCTAGAGAATGGAGAGCATACATGTACCTGCTTATCAAAGACACTGCTGTTGATGTGGAGGGTCCCGTTATCAACATTTCCCCCGAGTCATTTAGTGAAGGTAATAAATCCTTCTATTCATTAGCGCACACTCAAAAGTGCCCCTCCTTATTTAACTTGAATAGGAAAAAAAGGGGGCCCCGGAGTGTCTAAAACATTTACTTTTGCTAATGTAAAAGTGTTGGCATTTTGCTCCACTCCGATAAGCTGGTGCCACTGAAGGAGATTAGTTCTTTCTTATTCAAACCTATCAGCACTTCGTAAAAAGCTCTCTCAATCTTATCAGGAGTATGAGCCAGCGTGGTTACTGAAAACAGTCTGCACTGCTCTTCTCCCTCTCTGCCAAGCTATCTGATAACCCCCCAGCTAACGAACTGTATTTACACACAATCAAACAGAAGTTGTATCTTCCACTGCACTAGAGCCAGATTCCAGTTTGCCTTTGGTTTTTCTGCTGTGACATTAACTTAACAAAAATGTCAGCTGCTGAGTATCCCAAACTGACAACCATCAGGAAAACACCATAAAAGCACTCAGGTAGAATGTTCTGCAAACAGAAATGAAAGAAAACACAAACGGGAGGTGTTGGGGCAATCTCCTTGGAACTCACAGGGAAAATGAAGGGCGCAGCTTGGGTTAGCATGGGGAACCTAGCACCCGTTCAGCCAAGAGCACAGTCCTTTAGCAAAGCAGCTGGGAAGAAACTGATTTTTTTAAAAATGGGTGTATTTCTTGGGAATGGAAAAGGATAAGAGAACATGATTTAGGAATTTAGGGTTATCAGCCACCCCTCACTCCCTCCACCTAGAGGCCAAGACATGCTACAAAGGCAAGCCAAAGAAGACAATAGACATCAAGGAACTTACCCCAGAAACTGAAGATAAGAGAGAAAGACACTGTCATGTATGGTGACCACAGCTCAGGACAGACTTTCCAATCATTAAAACCCTCACAAATGCTCTACACATTAGAGTGTTGTTCATTACAAAGAAATGAGACAATAAAGAAATTCAAGTGAAGCGGAGATGCAACCCTCAGATTAGTCTTGTCTTATTTTGTTTTGTTTTTTAATTTCTTCAGACTCAACCAACTGAATCTGTTCACTATAAAGGTATGAAAAGAGACATGTCACCCTGGTTGTTGGTCCTTTACTTTCGTCTCTGGAAGGTCACCGACCAGGTGGTAGTCCATAGAAACTGAAAGAAGCCCTTCTTAGCGAAGCCCTTCTTAGCGGGTAGTACTTTGGGGGCATGAGAAGCAACAATGACAGTCCTAGAATAATAGCAACTTCTGAAAACCAACTGAACAACAGGGCTACAGACATTCTTGTGAATGGAGCTTATGCATATAAAATATCTGTGGATGCTTCACCTTCATTGTCCAACTGGCTAAGAGAACAGAGGAGGTCAGCCACATGCTCCCACCTGAGGCCAAAGGCCAATGCTGTCTAGACTCTGAGCACATGTGTCCTCTTCAGATGTGTAGACCAACAGGAAGAATTAGAAAGCGTCCAACTCGGTACCCTTCATCAGACAATGGTTTCCCCATTTGTGACCCTAGGCTCCCATGACTGTTTAGGCAGGTCTCAGTCAAGACTAGGGAGAAAGGGGTGCTCTGTTATTTCATGGGGTCCAGCAATCACTGCAGACAGTCATCTCCCAGGCGGAGGAAGGGATGACTGTCATTAAACATGGACACTCTTCTCTTCGCCTGATCATGGGTTGATTCCATATAACAATCCTTCTCAAACTATCAGATCTGTTTTGGCAAATGAGCACCTGAAAAGGAAGAGCTCCAAACATTTGCATTTGGGGGAAAATGAAGACCATTGAACACAGCCATGTTTGGGTTTGGGAAAAGATAAAAGTACTATAAGGATTCGAAATTATGAATGACAAAGGGCAATCGAGGAAACAGCTCACAACCAAATGATCTTAAAAGAGGAAGAGAATTTCTAGTGTTTTCTCATATGATCTTCTACTTGTATTTGTATATAAGCTTTCTCACTCTTTTCCAAGCTAAGGAAAGTCTTCTGACTGTTGTATATGGGCGGCCTGGAAAGTGTCCCTGGGAAAACTATTTTAATTCATATTGTAAACATTAAGAGAAAGGGGAACATAGATTTATTGAGCAAGCCTTTGCTTCAATTCTCAAAAGCCATTAGACAAATGAGTAAATTTGGGAAGGCTAATGAAAAAGGAATTATCATTTGCCAAGATCACTCTGACCCAGGGCCGGAGCGGGATGAGGGGCGGTAAAATTCAGCATGCCTCTACTTACTGTATACTGACTAAGCCAGACAAACAAAAAGCACAACAAGTTTTTGCTTTGCTCTTGGAGAAAAATGTAGGCAAAGCCCCACAAAAAGAGACATGTCCTGTTCAGACAGGCCTTCTCAGGAGCCTTTGGATTCTCCATGATTTTTAATTTTTGTTTGTTTGTTAAATTCAAGTCATGAAGGCTCACCACCTCGAGATGCATGCCTGGGCATCGCATCTCACAAACTGCTAGAAGAATCTGCAAGGACTTCAGTTATACAACACTCGTGACCACCTAGGTCAGGAAGCAGCCTGGCTCTAGCTGCCCTCGGCTGACCCAGCCAATCTCTGATCTATGTGAGAATTTACTGCTTGCTTTCCTGGTGTTCAGCACCATCCTAACCAACTGTTTGCGGAGAAGGTGGATGATGAAGTGAAGTTAAATTGACGCGTCTGTGATGTGCCTGGCAGCCCTCGGCGTGCCCAATATTAATTTGTTTTCTTTGGCTAGGTACGTGCTGCCAATGTGTATTACACGTGAGATGCACTTCAGTCCCGTGATGTAAATTCTGCATGCAATTTGGTTGCACTGGAGGCCACAGGAGGAAGCGCAGAGGCATATGATGAAAACTGCTTCATACAATTAAAATATAAATTCACGTTTAGGTTCTTTAGCTAGCATAGAACCTAATTCTTAGTAAAGTCCTGATGATCTTCAACACTTTAATATTTGATACACTTTAAGTGTCAAAGCCAATGTTTTGTTCAGTACTCTGTTAAAATCTATAGTTAAATGCACACATAAACCTTTGCCAGTATGTTGAAATAGATTTCAAAAGACCAGTGAAAATCTAATTTTAAAATAACTGTACCTTTCTTTTGTTGATTTGCCTTAACAAATTACCTTCCAAATACAGAGGACTTGTTACAAATTAGTGTGAATACCACTTGAAGAAATTAAAATATATAATTCCAGTTCTCTCCAAACATTCAGAAATACCCTTCAGAAATCAAATCAAGACAAGAAATCCATGCATGAAATACATATATATTTGATGAGGGGAAAAATCTAGATCCTTTCAATTTAATAACCGTCAAAATACTTTTTTAAAATGCTGTCCAAAAATCAGAGAAAAAGAAACACCTGACACTCAGTATGAAATAGCAGGAAGGGGAGATGTGGTTGGAAAAACTCAGAATGGAGATCTGTTTTCTTAACTGAGGCGTCCTGAGAGCCTAGAAAGTGACAGTCTAATGTGAACTTGAAACACATTGAAATTGGTCAGGTGGGTCCTTCAAAGAGCAGAAGGCGTCACTCAGCACCTCGGAGAGGGAAGGCTGACCGATGCCTCAGAGTAAAGGAGCAGTTAGCAGGAATTTTCCATAAACACAAGAGCAAGGATTTGATAAAGAGTTATGCAAATAAATAAAGGTAGGAAAGAAACCCAGCACTTTAAAGGAGCGTACAAATTAGAACACGAATTAGAAGATTAGGAAAAGCAATTGCATCAATGTTTTCTCTCAACTCACACTCAGATTTATGAAAGCAAAAACCACAGAATTCTGGATTTACCTCGGAGAATAAAGCTGAATTAAGGAAAACCCACAGTGAATTTTACAGATACAAAACACCTATCAATTTTATCCATTTCCTCTTAGAAAAAAAATAGAGCCAATGACATATTTACTGAGTGCAATAATAGAAATTCACATTTTTACATTTGTTTGAGAGCTGCCCTGCTCTTTATTATCATATATTTGTCAGGCCAATTATATAGGAAAAGATGTAGCCAGAAGCTATTGCAAAATATCCTACTGGATTCGGGCTCAAGCCATTAAATTATGCATTTACCATCAGCAGTTGATTTCCTATTTTACACATTATTTATGGTTACTAGATGCTGAATATATAAGTGAATATAATTTTTAAGAAATTAAAATCATTCTAGGCTACCTGTGCACTTGTCCTGTGTGTAACAGCTCAGCCAATTCCTTTTCCAATTGGGCCTGATAAATAAGATATGAATTTTAGGTTAAAACCATACCTGGAAAATTTAATTGGCAGCTAACTATTTGTGTATTACATCTAAGAATTACTTCATTAGGCAATAGCTTGTGAATAACATTAGCAACATATCTAAACTGCTTACATGGCCTCTCCTACACATATGTGTACTTTACATGCAGTTAAGCATACATACATATTCCCATATGTATCCTAGCAGCTGCTTGTGATTTTAAAGGACCACATGTGCATTTATTTATTAGTCATGGCATCGATAATCTATATCCATGTAGACGTGGCCACAGGGGGGAAAAATCAATGATAAGACATGCAAAATGCAGCAAGAATGTCAAGCCATAGAGATGTCTGGTGTCATCCCTGCACTACCAAATGCACGAGAATATGACTGGAGAGAGGTGAAATATTTCACTGTCAGGGAGCAGAGAAAAGCGCAATTCATTTCTATCTCATGTGTTTTAGGACAATGACAATTTAATACAATACCCGTGGGTGTATAAGAGATAAAAAACTGAACAAACTGGCCTAACATAATCAAAGATTTTCTCCAGAGAGCTGGTTCGGCCAGAGCTAGCCTTCACTCTAGCACATCAACCTGGTATTGTTTCTCTCTCCTGTGAATTTGCTCGGGAACCAGACTCAGAGAGCAGTTTATCTGCTGCCATGACTTGAAAGTTCTCCTGTGGTCACACACTCTCGTCTTCTTTGTAAATGCTTGAATGCTTGCGAGGCTAAGCTAGAAAGTTTATTTGCTATTAATTGGTTTCATTAAAACCAGTGCTATGGATGACCACTTAGATGTAAAGTGCCAGCCAGAGAACGACATTGTAACTGTGTCTGTGAGATCCTACGGAGGAAAGCTGTCCCCACTGAACATCTTCTGACAAGCGAAACAGAGATAGCGTTCGTTTCATCACTAGGCTAACAGCAATGTCGAGGACTTTTTCAAAAGTGACACAGACTGGCAATGTGGACGCTGTGCTGCCTTCCCAAAGAGCCACATCTTCTTTGTCTGTAATTCTGGCGGGAGGGAGGGATCATGAAAGTATTGCTAAACAGAACCCTAGAGAAGTTAGCTGCCCTCTTTGATGAATAGCACCAGGTATGGAAAATTAATTGCAAAAGTATGGTCCAGCTAATGAGATGGTCCTTATCTTTTCTCAACCAAGGAAGCATAAGTATTTTTCTGCTGGCTCAATATTTTACAAAAGTGCCTGAGCTGTTATTAACTAAATAAAAATCTGATCAAAAAACCTCAAAGTCATCTGTGATCATAAATTCTAAGATCTGGACTATTTGAAGTTAAAAAGTGATTTCCTGTGTTATTTTCCTTTTAAGCTTAAAATTCCTGTCTTTTTCACTCTCTCAACTTTAAAAGAAAATAACAACAAAAATATTTTCCCCTGCTAGCAGTTTTAAAAGATGAATTTTAATACCATTTTCCAAGAAGTAGCCACTATACATTACAGGTCAGATTAAAGAAATATATCAAAGACTATCAATTTAGAATATATATATATATATATATATATATATATATATATGGAACAGCGCTACCTTATTGGGGGAATAAAACGTTAGAAAAATGATCATCCATGCAAGAGAATTAATGGCTGTCCACAAGGGCTTTGCTAATAACATGGGTTAATCACCACTGCATCACACTAGGTTCAGTAAATAAAGCTGCACAGCTACAAACACATTAAGGCAAGAAGCCATCTCTGTGGCAAAGACCGAGCCCCACTATTACCCTTGTCTCTGCTAAGATGGGAAGACGGTTGAATTCACCACCAAATGTGCACAGGGTAATGCCCACGTACCCTAACACAAAGGGCTAGGGTTGCCGACGTGTCTGTCACCACCCCCTTTCCACATGTAGTCCACTAACTCAGGGATACTTTAAAAAAATTGATACTTCAAGAAGAAAAAAATAAATCACGAGTTACATAATGCAAATCATTTAGAAGCACACAATTTATGCTATATACATATATAGTTTAGGTCATGCATCACACTTATTTAATTCTTTGAAAAACGGAAATGTTCTGTTCAGTTTTGTGGTGGGGAATGTTATAGGATTTTGCAGCCAAAGAACACTAATCGCTGCTGCCTGTCATTTCTGGCGATTTACCGAGAGATTGTCTGAAGACCCCACCTACACCACCTACCTTTAAGGCTGCAGGTGCTTGCCACAGATTTATACAGAAGGATCAAGACAGAAAGTAGAGAGTTCCAAGTCTGGAGTTTGGGTATTCTACCTCAGAAAAATAAACTTAAAGTACCTCTTGATGACTCTCGAATTCAGTGGTGTCTAAAGGAACTTAGAGCAGGTTCCTATTTTCCTTAAAAATATATATATAAAGTAACCATACCCATTATGATTTAGGCTTTTGTTGTAGCTGTGGTTGTATACAGAATTCTTTCTTATTTTTATTCTTCGTATTTCCCCATGATAGTATTACTTTGGAAGAAGTCTATCTCAATTCAGGTTAGCTTTACCTAAGAATGAGTCAGAAGGGAAAATAAAAATCAACACCCTAAAACAGACAGAGGAAAGCATACGCACACATACGCACATAGCTCTGCACAGGGATCCTTAAAAACACAAAACTGTTCTGTGTTCACTGTCTGGATTTTCATGATCAAAGCTGATATTTCCTAAACTGGCACCTCCTCTCCCTGTCGGTTTTGGAGTGTTTCAATTGCCTTCTTCCAACAGCTGTGACAACTGTTAAAACAGTCAGTAAAATTAAGTCCGCTCTATAATCCTGTAGTCAATGTTACATTTTAATCAGAGGTTGAAAGGGATTCGTGAGAGGAGCGCACTCATTTAGAATGATTACACAGACACATATGTCAAAACCAGCAGATACATTATTTCCGTCTATTTATGTCATCAGCTATTACTGCTATTCAATGCGAAACAAGCGTTACAGCATTGTGCTCTTGAAAGTGCTGGCGCCTTTCCTAAAATAAAAAAAAAAAGTATGTACTTACATAGTTAAAGGTTAACATTTTAAGCTCTCTTAATGGTGGTCAATAAATTGCATGAATCTTTTTAACAGCCTCCCAAGCAGAAATGGTCCAATATTTTCCTTGGAAACTGCATAACTCAGGTTTCATTTCTGTGTATACACACGTGATGGGGTTGAAACCGGCACAATTACTATGAATATTAATAGCATGTATAAATTCTGTGGTTTATTAATTGAGACAGAGAGGCAGATGCATTCATTGCTCAGCCCTGGATCTTTCCGTCTGTCCAGTGAACCACGTAACTGCCACAACTGCACCCACACAATAAATCTGTTTTTAAAAGATGACTTTTAATTGAGCCAAAAAGAAAGAAAGAAAGAAAGAAAGAAAGAAAGAAAGAAAGAAAGAAAGAAAGAAAGAAAGAAAGAGAAAAGCTAGTTTGAATCTTGCGCCAACGCCAAAAGGACATGTGCCCTGGTTTCATTTAAATACATCTGCTCTAAGAGGCTTATCTAAACTAATTATTCAAATTAGGTATAAGAAGTTAAATTCAAGGAAACTCCTTTTTCCATGAACCCTTTGGAGAAATATTTAAAGTTTGCTTTATTTATTTATTTGGGAGGCCAAGTTCAAACTCTGAGTGAGCGTGAGGCTTTCTCACTGACATTGAAGACATTCCTGATTCTCCCATCCCAGGTACACCAGGTGCACCGTGCGTGACTGGGCCATCTTACCTTTGTTTGTATTTCATTTTTATTCTTGAGCATTTTAAGGTTGGCTCTTGCTCAAGTGTTTCAAACAGATGCAAAGACAGCCTCTTGGTGTTTCAGATCTTAGTCTTCTCCTGTGAGAGCGTGTGCACACACACACACACACACACACACACTCAAACAAACACAGGCAGCCAGAGACTACAAGCCACTTCTCCTCGGTCCTGCTTGATTACGATGCAAAGCAAAGGGCAGTGGCTGAGGACAGCTAGTGGACTTCTCCCACCAGCACACTGCCCCAGCGCTCAGAGTTCTGTTTTCTTCACAGTCTCCCAAGAGAAAGGTTTGCCAAGAGCACTCTTTTAAAAATTATAACAGTTGCTATTACTGTAATGTGAAAGCAATATAACTGACTCAACAGAAATCAAAAGAGACTAGTGTCAACTTCCGTGGTCCACAGCTATTTTATCTTAACAGTGTGTTGAAGTTAAGTTTGTGACCTCTTCGTTTACACAAAAGAGTCCAATTTGTTTTTCCTACCCCTGCCCTGGACCTTTAATGATCTAAATATATAGAATATCCAAGAAGGTATTCATAAATATCAGTAAACTGGGTTTAAAGAAGTACATGCATATATATATATATATATATATATATATATATATATATATATATATATATTT
>NC_034594.1:159925360-159970823 GCF_900095145.1 Mus pahari | reverse complement strand
ATATATATATATATATATATATATATATATATATATATATATATATATTTCTGGACATGATAAACCAAACTCAGGACCTGAACATTGTCTATTTAAGGGAAGATTTTTTTTTAAAAGTCTCTACTGTTTCTTCTTCAGTTTTCTCCCCTTTAAATATTTATAATGTGTGAAAATCTCATGTTACTTAATGGACTGATTTGCCAGTTAAGTACTGAGTTAATGCTAACCACACAAATACCATTATGCTGGCTCGGAGCAGCACAGGGCTAGTTGCTAAATTGTTCTCTGAAGGAGAATTAATAAATGTACAATTTTGCCTCTAACTCTGCGCGGTAAAGGGTGACAAGGAGTTTCAAATATCTGTCAAACTGCAAATACATAAGAGGCACTCAGTAGTACAAATCATTTTGAATATTGTATTTTAAAACATCTTTCCTGGGGAAAATGGATCTGGGTAAAAGATGCATTTTAACAGTTCACTGAGCAATGGTGCCCAACGCCTATTCTTAGCACCTGAAAGAGAAGTGACTGTCACCCAGCTGTTTTAGTGACAGTCACAGAGCTGCCTCAAAGGTAACACAGTAGTCGGAGAACAATTCTCCACTTACTGAATTAGAAGATCACCCTCCACACAAAAGGCACCAGACAGACACCATCACGCACCCACACGCACCAAACACCCAGGTCACTACGTTGATCCGCGTGCACACACGCTGCCCGGTCCACTCTCCCGCACACAGGCACCCCCATGCCGAGTTGCAAAAGAAAGAAAAAAAAAAGAGGTACCTACTCTTCTTCGTAGTGCAGGGAAAAAGATTCAGGCAGGCAAAGTTCTACCGAATCCATGTGCGCCCGACAACCATTATTTGTGCACCCCACCTATAAATCAAAGTTTCCTTGACAGAGCCCGGTGCAATTAACACACGCGTTCTCCTGGTGACAGGCCCATAGGCACGGCCAGTTGGGACCGAGGCTCGCACACTCTCTCCTAATCAAGGACTTAAAGCCCCGATTGGAGCTTATTAATATGAAGTAGGGCTTTACATATGTAGTCCCACCGGCCCAGGAGCGCCTCTGATTGGGGGGCCGCTGCCCAATCAGGAGGGAGGCGATGCGAGCCGCCAGAGCCGCAGCCTGCAGGTAGGCAGGGCGAACGCCTGCCCGGAGCACGGTGGGCTAAGCTGCAGCCGGCTGCAAAAGCCCCAGCGATCCGCAGCTTTCCCCTTATTATTCTTTTAATTCCTACCCTAACACACCCCCAGAAGCCTTTTTAAAAAGGGGGGAGGGAGAAAGAAAGGGGAAAATATCAAGCGTAACTAACTTAACTCACTCTACGCTGAAGAGATTTATGGTTGGTTTTTCTAACCTCAGACCTATTTTGTTTTTGCAAAGAACTCACGTCAATTCGATAGATTTGGCCGAAGGATTCTGCAGAAGGTGGTGAAGGAAGTTTATCTGGCCTTACTCTGTATACTGAGTTCTCCATCCCGGGGACGGCTGCGTTTTACTTATTTTTATTATTATTATTATATTATTGCTGCGTGTGTTCTAGTGTCTCATTAACTTCTACTGATACCTTTCCTTGCTGTGTCCTGATATAAAGAACATTTAAAAATAAAATAAGACATGGTTTCAACCTAAGGACTGTTCGACCTCTCTGGGGTGGAAGGTAGCGTCACAGAAGTACAGAAGAGTGCAAGGATGCTGCTGGAGAGAGGGCCTGTGCTTCTGTGGGTAATTCATTCTCTCTCTCTCTCTCTCTCTCTCTCTCTCTCTCTCTCTCTCTCTCTCTCTCTCTCTCTCTCTCTCTTTCGTAAACAATTCAGGCTGCACTGCTTCTCTGCTTCACTTCCAGGTTTGGGCAGAAGACTGAAGGCAGGGACAGGGAGTGGTAACAAGAGCCTTGAATATCAGTGTACACTGTGCAAAATCAACATACAGTTTTTTTTTTTTTTTTTTTGCGGCAAGAACATGAAACAGTACACTGAAAGTATCCTGAAGCATGTACTTATTTCAATACGCAAGACATATGCATGTATGTGAATATTTATATTCATATTTATATGTGAACATAAATAAAACTATATGTAGATATGATTTTATCCAAAATATTTGGCACTGAGGTAAAGCACAAATTATGAGCTTCTACACACAGCACACCTGGCTTGTTTTAAAAAATTAACTCAGGAATATTTTGCATATTGCCCCTCAGCCTGGCCTACAAGAAGCAGTTTCGGACAGATAATAATATACAAAAATTATGGCGACTCAGTCAAAGGTGTAAGAAACAATATAAGAGAAAACACTGTTTTTCCTGTTACTATAGTGTAGGGGCTGCTTCTAATTCTCACATAATAAGGAATTTCTTGTATTCTATTTTAAACTATAATATATATACATATATATATATATATATATATATATATATATACACACACACACCACACACACACACACACACACACACACACACACACACACACACACACACACTAGCAAACACATTTGAAAGAGATAGCAGCTATTTCTAGCAAAGAGTTGCCTGCTACCTCCTGGGAAGTGGAAGACCCAGGCTTTTGACAGAATTCAGCTTTCTTGCTTACCAGCCTCCTGCATCTGAAGTCTTACAGGGCAGGAATAGGATCATCTCTGTGATCAAAATAAGACAGCTCCAAAATTCAGTGTGTGTTAAATTCACCACATCAAAACTTAACTCTCCCAACCCTCTCAGATTTTCTAGGTCTTTAAGAAACAAAACACTAAAATAGAACGTCCACATTAAAATTCAGAATATAAAAAAGACAGGCACGATTTTGTCACACACACCCCCCACACCACGTTTTGAGCTATATCCAAGATAGGCATCTGATTCCTTCCATGCGTGTTTTAAATGTACACAAGTTTCTAGAACCAGGACTTACACAGAAGAAGAAGAAGAGAAAAAAGACTGTGCTTAAGAATACTGTATAAAAACAGGTAGTAAAAGCTTAATTACCAGTAGCATTATGCTGTCTATATTGTTAAATGTGAACTCTGCAATTAAGATGTAAATTTGGTTGTGAGCACTGAATTAAAAGAGCTTTGATACGGAGAAGAAAATCCAAGCATTCTGCAGACACCCAGTTTAAAAAAAAAAGAAAGAAAATTAAAAGACCTGCCTATCCAGTTGAAAATGAGAGATGGAATCAGTTTACAAGTAAAGAAATAAATAAAACGATGTTTTGCAAGAAATATGTTCTTTTTTTCTAAAATACACTCAGAGAAGTACAAAAGTATACACTGCTTCCCAAAGAAAAGCATCTCTCAAAAATTGCTCTGATTTTTTTTTACTAAATTAAAAATTTCAAAGTAATTAATAGATGTATATACCTATCATATATTATATATATTCACATTCCAATGGAAGTTTCATATTTTTGTCCCAGAATACTTACTTAAAACTTAAAATTATTCTGTCTACTTGACACATCTTAATATCCCAAAGAATGTATTCCGCTCTGCACTTGTACAGTGCCCAGTACTATACTCAGTCTCACTGTATCATGCTGCTGTGACAGTGGCTATTGTGACTCCTTTGAAACGGCCCTTTAAAGACAAGGTTTGGAGTCAATTATTCACCAGCGAGTCTTAAAGTCACTACAAGGTCTAGAAGTAATCTTTGATTTCCCCAAATTTCCTTATTTGGGTAATTTATTTGCTGTCATTACAGACCATTTGATTTCTCTGCTGTATATTTTGGATTCACATGCATGATGGACCAGTCTGTTCTCTGTGCCCACAGAGAACCCTGCACAGATGTGCACAGTGTTCTTTTCTGATCCTTCCCTAACTCCATCCTCACTGAGCAACCAATGGATGCTAGGTAAGTGATGTGGCTTATAACCTGCCCAAGACCCTAAGGTGCCACTTGCAATCTTAAATCCAGTGCAACCAATTTAAAATAATACCCAATAGCAATAAACTTGCCAAGAAGCTTGCAGAAAAGTATACAAGCATATAGCTCAGGGCCTCTCAGGAAGCCCAACCCAGGCACGGAGCTCTCTCATCTTGGAAGAGGCAGGAACAGGGAATTATTAATAATAAACATGCCACTTGTAAAGCTGAATTAAGCACCCAAGAATCTCAGAGAAGACTACAGAGACACACCAGACATGGGAGACCAGAGAAAAAAAGCCTAGAAAAACGTGCACTGTTGATCTGTATATACCCTGTACAGTCTTACCACAAGGAGTCCACCCAAATCAGGAAGAAATTGAACCAAACACAAAGACCCCTGAGGACTGTTGCACAAAGAATATACATAAATTAGTTACTATCTGTCTCTCATGCACCGGGCCCACACTCTATGCAGAATTCCAATCTGTTCTTCATTAGGCAATACAGTCATAAATATCTGAATATCTTCAACAAATGCAGAGGTACCAGTCAGAGGACAAATTTCATTTCTATTTGAATAAAACAGTAACAAGCAATGTCTAAGTGGAAACAAGAGATAGGTTCCTGTGAATTGTATATGGCAGGAATTTTACCACATTTCCCACCAAAACCATGTCCTAAAACATCCTAACACTGTATTTTGGGGTTAGGCAAAGATGATGAGGAATTTAGTCTTGGTGTAATTCCTGTATTTCTAATGATTTTAGTTTTCAACTTTGTCCATGAGAACCAATAGGATGAATCAATTGAATTGTTTAAAATCATCTTTGGCATGTTTGAAGGTCTCCGTTTCACACTGCACTTCTGACATGTGCTACACATTTGAAAAACCAATGGCCTGGTGCACTGATAATTCCAGTTTGCCTTGTATCCTACCATTCAAAAATGTCTCCCCTCAAATCCTTAACATTTGAAAAGTGGTTTAGCCTTTAGAACCACTTTCCCTCCTATCTTAGACGCACTGTATACGGTACAATGAATAAACTCAACTAAACTTAACTAAGCAAGATTATCAGAAACTCCTGTCTTTATATCCCAAAGGAGACCAAACATTCTTTGGAAAACCGTCTTAGGAAACAAGCACAGAAGGTAGGGTGCCAGACGCTGGGTACTGTCCTCAGGAGCCCTGTGGCCTTGTTCAGGTCCCCTCACCTAACTGTCCCTTATTCTGTCACTTGCAGAAGCCAGGCTCTATTGTGCTAGGAGCCTGCCGAAGCTAGCACCTTTCCCACTGAGAGCACAGACTTGCATCCAAGTCCAATGCCTACTTTCCTTTTCACCTCACTTTGTGCGGCATTTCGTTTCTAGGGTGCAGACTTTGATATTTAAATGCTTGTCTCCATTGGCAAGACACAATCATTTCTGTGGCAAGTGGTCACTTCCACAGAAGCACTAATAAAAGCCTCGCCTTCTGACAAACCTCCTGTCCCATAAATCTATCTAACCCATCCCCAAATTATGTAGTCTACATTCACCAAGGAGCTATTGTCTCGCTTTGAGAACGCATCAAACTCTTTTCCAAGTGGTGTCTGTGTGTGTGTGTGTGTGTTTCTGTGTAAAAAAGCCAAGGAGAGACAGAGAAACTACTAGAGGCAATTTGGTTTCTGTTTAATTAATTCAGGATTATTTTGCTTGCGTTTTGTCAGGCTAATAATATACACGGGGAAGTGTCAGTAAAAATTAAATTATAAACTACAGTCAGTCCAGTGGGAAAGCTGACTTTCGTTACATTGTATTTCCAAGGCCCTCACTCTCATAAAATGTCAGCTACATGTTAGGGCATCCTGTAAGCTTTTTTCAGGCTGCATGGCATGCACTGACGGAGGCATAGTTAACATTGTGAAATTATACATTAATAAATGAGCTGCAGTTACATTCTTTCCTGAATGTTAAGCACCATGAGCTAAATGCAGAAAACATTCAAGGTCAATGTCCCGTTTTTAGACCTTTTCAGGCGGCTGTAATATTATGATAATCAAGCTTAAAATATTCCTATAGAAAGGGTAAATTAGCCTTTTCACTTGAAAGATGATTATGATAAACAATAAACCTAAGAGGGGACAAAGTCCCTATTTTTAAAAGCTATAAATTGTTGACTCAATGGTGTGTGTGATCGCGTTGTCCAAAATAAAGGGTGGTTTCATTCTGAGGGAACAGAGGGGAGCGCGGAAACAGTGGGGGAGGGGTGGTACGAATATGACAGACTTCTGAATATC
Organism: Mus pahari; assembly: GCF_900095145.1. Classification (NCBI taxonomy): domain Eukaryota; kingdom Metazoa; phylum Chordata; class Mammalia; order Rodentia; family Muridae; genus Mus; species Mus pahari. The sequence continues at coordinate 159,964,671 of NC_034594.1, read as the reverse complement.
AATGCATGGTTTGATGCCAGCAAAAGGACCAAATTATCCCCCTTAGCCACCCTGTTACTTGTAGAGTATATCTGAGGATAAATGTGTGTGTGTGTCTCATGAAACACACACGAAAAGCACACCTTCCCTGATGATTATCAATATAATTTGAAAGGTTTCTACTCGGAGAGCTTCCATTAACCCTTTTTGTCCAGATTTTCAAAGGACTAGTTTAAAAACCAGAAAAGAGACTGAGATCGATTGTGCCATCAGATATCCACATAAACGGGCTGAGAGAGTTCATTAGCCTTTTTTTTTTTTTTTTTTTTTTAATGTTAGAAGCTGACAAACTTCTAAGGATCTGTTTCACAAATGACCAAGCTTGATAAAAATCTGCTTCCCTCAAACAACGCTGATTAATTGGGACCATGTCTATCACACCTGCAGAAACCGAGAGATTGTCAAGTAAAAGCGCTTACAGGAGGGAGCCTTGGTCTGTTCTGAGACAGGTCAAGGTTCACATTCACATGACCCAGAGAGAGAATAAGGCTTTGGTAATCAGTCACTTTACCTAGGCAACTTTTTGTTTCTTTCTGTATCGAATGGGAATTGAGAAAACAGTTTTTGTAGAATTGTTATCACAATTGAACAAGTTAAACTAACTCAGTAAACTGCCTGGCCCTGGTTGCAGGTTACAGGTGGAAGGCATATGACTTATTGGGCTAGGGTCATTCTTATTTGAACCTGTTATCCTAGTCTTATGAAGGACAATCATCCCTCTTTATACTCTCAAAAATCCTGCAGTTTAGAAAATAAATCTTAACTGTTTTCCTCCTTAAAGTGGGATTTTTAAATTGTATTAGCATTATTTTGAAATCCAATTGAAAGAATAGGAACAAAAGAATGCTTTTGTAAGTCAATTGGACTCCATCTTTGAGTCATTTGAGGTCTTAATTAAAACAGAAGAAAATTAAGTACAAGCATGACAATGTTAACTTGACAGAATCTAAAACCACCTGGGAGACAGACCACTGGGCTCTGCTGTGGGACATGATCTTCATTGTCCTAAAGGAGGTGGGAAGACTGTCCACTCTGGGTGGCACCATTCCTTGGCTGGGATGCTGGATCTGTAGATGGAAGAGGAGCTCACAACAGCATTAATTCATCACTCACTTTTTCTCAAAGGTCCTGTTGCCTTGACTGCTCTGTCACGATGGACTATACCGTTACAGTGTGCACCAGAATAAGCTGGTTCTTCTTTGAGTTGTTTTTTGTCATTGTATTTTAATCTCAAGAAGAAGAAGAAGAAGAAGAAGAAGAAGAAGAAGAAGAAGAAGAAGAAGAAGAAGAAGAAGAAGAAGAAGAAGAAGAGGAGGAGGAGGAGGAGGAGNGAGGAGGAGGAGGAGGAGGAGGAGGAGGAAGCACCTCCCCAGTAAAATAAATATAACCTTTGCCTTAATATTCTGTGAACTGCCTGTTATTCTACTTTGTGTCCACTGGCTGAACAAAATGCACAGGAGCAAGGAAAGCCAATGCCTTCAGCGTGGTCATTTTGTCTGATGAGGAGCACAGTGTGCCAGGAGAGTTAGTAGAATCGGCTGGCACTACAAATAACTCAGTTGTACAATCTTCCCCCAAAAGGAGACAGAGAGAATGTACCCTTCTGCATCTCTTCTCTCACATCCTTCTACTGAAGCAGGTCAGGCCGGTCAACAGTGATGCTGGCTTCCATTGTCCCAGGCAAAAGAAGTGCGTTTGGACAATGGGGTGTTAGAGGCAGGGATTAGCCTAGGTTAGGAGTCCAACCTGTTTTACCTTACAGATACATGGCTCCTGAGAGCTCAGAGCCTTAACACAGGTCATACACCTAAACAGTGAGGTTGGCCCTATCAGAAACTTCACATTTCCTTCCTCTCTTAGGTTGGTTAGCATCAGACTACTAACACTAATCTCACAATTGGTGACAATACACCAGTGCATGGAAATAGGGCACACTGAGATCTGAGTGTCCCAAGTGAAAAGGTCCTCTGAAGAGTTAAGACACATTCAAACCCAAGAGATAAATTCCACATGTATACTTTGTCCCCAAAGCATAGTAGAATCTCTAAAATCACACCTTTTCTTTTTCTTTTCAAGATTTATCTTTATTTTACTGTGTGTGGGGGTGGGGGGTGGGTTGTGCACACAAGTGCAGTTCCCGCAGAGGCCAGCAGAGAGCATCAGATGCCTTGTAGCTGGAGCTGCCTAATGTGTTAGAAGATCAGAACTCCCCAGTCCTCTCTCTGCAAGAACAGTGTGCACTCTTAGATGCTGAGCCAATTCTCCAACACCTTAAAGGAATAATTTTTTTGTTTTGTTTTTGTTTTTCGAGACACAGTTTCTCTGTGTAGCCCTGGCTGTCCTGGAACTCACTCTGTAGACCAGGCTGGCCTCGAACTCAGAAATTCGCCTGCCTCTGCCTCCCAAGTGCTGGGATTAAAGGCGTGCACCACCATGCCTGGCTAAGGAATAATTTTTTAAGGAATAAGGAATTAGTGGGATGTTATAAATTAATTCTCTCTCCTCCCCCATCTAACATAGATAGATTTGGGAGTAGTGATTGCCTTTGGAGATGTAGTTTTTACAAAATGCTCACTGTCCCCACCACTACCACCCCCGCCTCCACTCCAGCATTAATCTAACTGCAATTTGTGGAGCTGCACTGAGTCTAAAGGCATCCAGAGGACCAGTAATGGAACTTGGCAAATAGTCTTATCAGTGCTTCAGAAACATGAAGTACATATCATTCATGGATGGATGGATGGATGGATGGATGGATGGATGGACCTACAAACAAACAAATGATCTCCCAGTGACTGCTCCTCCACTGTTAATAGGGAATTCAGTTTATGGTGCCTCACTGACTAGTGTAATATAAAGAAATTTGAAACCTGAAGGGTTTTGTTTTGTTTTGTTTTGTTTTGTTTTGTTTTGTTGTAAGATAAATGGAGCAGATAAGATCAAAGAGAAGAAAGGACGTAAAAGCCAAGGCCAGGGTCCAGGACAGTGCTTCAGCCACCATTTTGAGATGAACCACTAGATAGCCAGGGAGGAAGGGGGGGGGCATGACTTGGTTCAAATTTTTATTTTCTGTTTTCCAGATACTCATATTGACCAAGTTTTGGATAATGCAAAATAAATGAAGCAGCTCCCTCTCTCCATAGCCATCGCTGCGACCCAGGCCACCTCCATGGCAGTAGCACTGCCTCCTGCTGCAGGGCAACTGTACTTTCTAAAACAATAGCTCAGATAGTCACTGTGACCAAATCATAGTGTGGCAAAGCCGGCAGAGCTGTTCTTGTGAGCCTGCACACAGTTTTGGCCTTAGGAAATCGTATTTCTTAAATTTCATCCCGTTAAGATTTGTTGGTGAGATGTGGACAGATACCCAAGGGAGAATGCCCACATGGGCTCTGTTCCTCTGAGGTGACATGCTAAAGCTACAGAAGACACAGGTATTGGCCCAGTAGGGGGATGGGGGCTAATTATGGGCCAAGAAGACGAAGTCTCACCTCAGGCTGCTCTCTGGCTCTCATACCTCCTTTCACGTAGTTCTTCAAGCAAGCCCTGTGTGGTTGTGCAGATGCACATGTGTGCTCACCGTGGGAACTCTCAGAAGAGGCTGGATGGCCACTGAGCTGCCAGGGATGCATCTGGCTCTATCTCCCCACTTTTGGGGTTATAAGTACATGACATCATGCCTGGTTCTTTTACTTGGGGCTTGGGGAATCAAATGTAGGTCCTCATGCTTACACCTGCAGGCCTGTTCTTGTATTCAGTGCTTCATCCCTAGAGTTAACTCCTGATATAAACACATCATATTAGTAAGAGCCATTGTTTGTTGTTGTTTTCCTAGAAAGCCACACTAAGGGCTGGCTTTGGATCTCAGCAGTAAAGAGCCTTGGCCCAAAGCATAGCCAACCACCTGAGTTTGGTTCCCCAGGGTTCACATGCTAAAATCTGGGAACCAGCTCCCACAAGTAATCCTCTGACGTCCACAGGTGTCCGGTGACAATCATGTACCCACAGGGAAAATTAAAGATTGAAAAATTAACATATAAAAAAGAGAAGGGAACCAAACTTTGGATACAAAATAAAGTAAGACAAAGAATTCTTCTATTCCTCTTGTATAGTAGGTCAAATAACATAACTGTGACGGAGCGGCAGGCTATGCCCTGAAGATGCCAGGCTCTCCCCTCAACGTGCCCCCCTCCCATCCTCAAACCTTCCCAGTCCTGAAGTTCATGCAATCAAAGTCCGCATTACAGGAAGCAGAATAACACAATTAAAGAACCTGTTTGGGTTTTTTTTTTTTTTCTTTCTTCCTTCCTTCCAGAGTGTTGAATTAGGAAGCTAAATAAATCAAAGACAATTTCCATTAGAGAGAAAAGAAACTTAGTTCACTCTTTGATAAATTAGAACTCTAAACAAAGTAGTGAAAATTAACAAAGGGGCCATCGAGATGGCTCCGTGTGTGTAAAGGTGCCTGCCACCAGGCCTGCAAACTTGACTTTGAACCCTGGAAGCTTTGGCTGTTGACATTTTAAAATAATTAGCAGGTAGACTAATTGGGCCAAATTGGGCCTCTTTTTGCTCCTTACAATCATCTTGTATGACCTGTGGAAATTCCATTATTCTATTATTATGGTCTTCATCACTGACTTCATTATAGAGATGACAAAACTGAGACCCAGGAACCTTGCCTAGTTAAAGACACCCAGACTTTGCAAAGTCACAACCTGATTTATGTATCAAGTTTTTAATTCTACATTGTTACTGCTTCTGGGCTAAAGCTGTTTCCTATACATCATCCTTGTGTCCTCTTAAAACGACACACAGAAAGGCAAGCACTGGGTGGCCTGTAATTGTCAGTCACCAGGAAGTTTTGCTTCAAAAAGCATAATCCAGCGGCCATTCACCACTGTCTGCCTTGCTGTGTGCCCATCCTTCTTGACATACATGTGCTTTTCGGTGAGTAAATGCCTGAGACACCAACAAGAACCCAGAACACAAAGGATGACCCCAGCTCTGCTTTTCCCTTCTCGGCTCTTAACTTGGCAAGGTTTGCCAGAGCCCCCCTCATGGCTGTTCTGCTGCCTCCAGACAAGAAGTCTGTCTCCTCTGAGGGACCCAAAGGAGGACTTGGGATACTGTTCAGTGGGAAAAGGCTTTGGTTTCAACCCTAGGTACTGCAAAAGAAAACAACAAACAAAAAAAAAGATCCACTGCCACCATCATCAAAAGCAAACAAAACCCCAGAAAAATGTTCCCCAAAAGCAAGCAAGCAAGCAAGCAAAGTAAAATATTAAAAACAGCAACAAGAGAGAAGAAGAAATACCCCCTCTCAAATTACTAATTAGCTAATTAATTTAAAAGCAGTTTAGAAGACCACAGTGGCCTAGAATTTCCCCCAGGATCTCCCAAAAACCAAAGAACTCTGATGAATTGACAGAATGCAACATTGTTGCATGCAGGCTTTCTTCAGAAGTATCCTGCTTCTTTGCTCTGTGCAGGGGAATGGGCTTTCTCCTGCAAAGTGCTAGGATATAATACTTTTTCAAAACATCCTGGAAAGAAACACGGGGACGTTTTATTTTGTTTTGTTTTGTTTTGTTTTGTTTTGTTTTGTTTTGTTTTGTTTTGTTTTGCTTTGCTTTGCTTTGCTTTGTTCTGTTTTGTTCTGTTTTCTATCAGTTAAAATGATGATCTGAGACATGGCAAGTTTACTATGTGCCTGCTGCTGGTACTGCCTTCCAGTCCCGCCCAAGTCCTGCCCTCCATCAGTCGAGCAGTTAGGACTATTCAATCCTACCAATAGTTTGAGATACATAAAGAACAGATGTAAACATTCTGTTTCACAGTCTGAAATCATGTGCCCGCACTCTTGGGAGAGTTATCTTTTATAAATAAATTCTGTAGTATCACAGAGTGAACCTTCTCCCCTGTGCCTCTGCCTGCGATTCCGTCACCAAGGTCATGCACCAAGACAATTTACATAGCAGACAGAAAATACTCACAAGTCCCTCCAGTGCAACCATACAGAACACACACACACACACCCCAATCTCATAAACATTTACCCAACTTGATTTTTTTTTTTTGAAAATATGCATCAAGTGTTTGAGGGAAGGTCAATGATTTAGCAGTTTTTCAATTAGCTACTAATTAAATGGGATATATGAGATCTATTTTGACTTGTGAAAAGGGTTTGTTGTTGTTGTTGTTGTTGTTGTTGTTGTTGTTTTGGACTGAACCTCCCAACTCTGAGGATGAGAAAATAGACTCCTGCCTTTCTCCTTCCTCAAGCTGAGGGACCTGTAGCCTAAGGGAGTCAATCCTTGTGTCTTGGTCTCTTCATTTTTCAAATTGTGAATTGCTCCAACCTCATCTGTAGCTAAGGGGGTTGAAGGAAACAGTCTATATATCAGTGAGCCCCCAAACTCTAATCTAAACAAGTAATTTATAATCTCTGGCATCAGGAGTTTGTAAAGTTCCCCAGATACTTTGGATGTGCAGCCAAGTTTGAGACTAAGAACTGCTAGTAAATCACTTAGTGCAGAGCCCAGCATCCTTAGCAGTCCTCCACAGGACTCAGAAGGAAGAATCATCAACTCCAAGGGGATGGGGTCAGGGAGCCTTGGTTCAGCTTTCCCTTAGCATCTTTGAGTTCCTAAGCCCTGGAGTCTCCAAAGTAAACCAGCAAAAACCAGACACAGTGTGGCAGGGTTGCAGATGCTGCTCAGGGGGAAATGCTGCTTCACCTGTGCACGAGGTCACTCTGTCATCATCAGTGTGGAAGGGAAGGAAAAGCATCCATTAGTTGGAATGAACTTCCTTACTCAAAGCTCTGCAGACAGAGGGCTAGCTGTGGACTCTGGGAAATCCCTTTCTCTCAGGTCTACTGTTAGAACAATTAACATAAGGGAGGGGCTGTAGAGGGGTCTGCCTCAGTTGAGAGCAGTTGCTCCTCTCAGAGGATCTGAGTAGATTCCCAGTGCCTACTTAGGGTGGCTAACAAGCAGTTATAATCCAGATGGAGGAATTGAACACCCTCTTCTGACCTCTGTGAGCGACCCCCCCCTCTCTGTCACACACACACACACACACACACACACACACATACAAGTCTAAAGGCTTTAGAAATAAATAAAACAAAAAACAATGTTGCTGTGCAACCCCTTCTTCTTTGTTGACTTCCCCGCTGCTGCCCTTCCATTTGTACCACAGAGCTTCCCCAGGCTCTTTTGAGCCAGTGTTTCAGAACCAAACAAGACATAACTCAGTGTTAAAACCCATCCTTGGTACACCCCACTCCTGTGTGCGAGTAGTGGGGAAGGAGGTGTACGACGCAAAAATTAACCTGTCTGTCTCCTTTGTTCAGTGTGTTGCAGGGGATGTCTTCTTAGCATTCCCCTCTACCTGCTTTGCAAATTGTCCCGTAAGTATGTCCACAGCCTGATGTGAAGTCCTCAGCTGGCTCCTGACCTCAGCCATGGCTGCCCTTTCTCTGCTGAAGGTGGACCCCTTGGATCACTGGCTTGCTATTATTCTGTGCCTAATGGGCCTGACCTGTGCAATATTTTTTTATCTGGCTATGGTCCTATCTCTAAATTCTCTGTTTTGAATGAATACCGATTTTGTGACATGAAGTCTGCTATATAATGAAATGCAAACAATGGAAAGGCTAAGTCAGTTTACAAAAAAATCTATTTGTCAAACAGTGTGGAGATGCTCCCAATTTAGCCCAGCAGCCCATGCAGTTCTTGATAAGGGAGCTAAACACCCAGCAGTTCGCCAAATGAAAATAAAAGCATCTAGCCAGGGATATATTCTCCTTTCAAAGTCTTTGTTGTAACTTGTAGCTAATTAAATGCCCCTACACACGAGAAGCACACAGCAGCAGAATCGGAGAATTTTCTTACAAGAGAGCAGAGGAGAAGAGTGGAGCCCCACACAAGCTTCCTGTGAGCTCCCCTTACTGCATTTACATTTCTATAAGGCTTCATCAGCCTGGAGAAAAAAAAAAAAGGCACAAGAGGAGCCCTTTCTTGTTCAATTGGACCAGAAAGATTTCTAAGCCCTGTAAAAGAACGTGCTCAACATTTAAAAAGAAGAAGAAGGAAAAAAGAAAGGAAAAAAGAAATAGTAACTCTGCCTTAGATGCTGGGGAGAGACAGTAACTGAAGAATTTTTAGGAACTGAAAGGGTTTGATTTTTTTTTTTTTTTTTTTTTAATGTGTAACATTTTCCCCATGCCCAGGAACTGGTGGCTGGCAGTTGCCTACCTGTATGAAGGCTAACATTAATTAAAGATGCTCTGAACTGACCATGCCACACTTATCGATACAGGGTTGTATTTCTAACAATAGACTATAGAGATACTAGACACATGAATGACAAGGGCGTTCTTCACCCCTTCTGAGTTTTACTGCCCATTGGAAAGAATTTGAAATGTTAACCCTCTGCTGAGTGTGTCTGCTCAGCGTACAAGAAAATGACTATCAAACGTAACACCGAGTTGTCATTGTCTCTACTTGGTACCACTTGTCCGTTCAAGCATAGCATATCCAACAAAATGGAGTGGCTCCAGAGAGACGGAGTGGAGTCCCTGCAGAGGGGACAGGGCTAGAGACTTGCCAGAGAATTAGCAGCTCTTTGGGGTCTGGGTAATTTATATTACACTGATTTCTCTATGTCTGCTCACAGTTCTCATATAGATCCCTCAGGTTCAAACAACACTTCCAGAGTCGCCTCTCAACACTCCTGACCCCTAGACATAGCCCTGTGTGTGCCCTCGGCTCCTAGAATTCTCTCCTCCATATGGACACTAAAAAAGGTCACTTCCTCCCAGGAGGCAACTTGTCCCTCCATTGTTTTGCATTTTCATATCTATTTATGCATGGTTTTACTTCTCTCACGAACCTGCACCCTTGATGCAAGTCTCATCTCTGACGTCTGCAGCAGAGCTTCGACTACTAGGGCATCCATGCTTCGGCTCCTTATTAAGTAGCGGGAGGGGTACACTGCGGAGCATCAGCCTCTGACTTCCTGTTTTCTACCACGTAAGTGATTTATGAATGTGACCCCTTGGGTCAAGAGAGGAATACTGACTTCTGTGTGCAGGCCTACATTGGTCAGCTTTTAAGTCCTATTGGTTGTGACCCACGTCACCTCCATAATTGTTGTGTTCTGAATAAGTGGATGTCCTGAGCAGTGTCTTTGATAGCTCTTCTCCACCTCTCTTCCTCATTCTGGTCCATTCTCGATGATGCTGTCTCACACAGCTACCTTGGTTCTCCCAAGGGGGTTTCAAACAGAATTCAGAGGTTTTGCATCTGAATACCGAGTCTGTTCTCAATCCAACTCAAACCCTCTTTTCTGCTTTAGTTTTATATTCTGCACCTAACACCAGATGTACAAACCACCGTTGAACCTGAATATGCTGAACTCATGGCCCTGCTATTGTATAGGTAACGTCAATCCATTCCCGCTATCTTCCATAAGTAGAAAACGGCTCTACAGAGTTGTTTGCTTGGTTCGTTGGAAAAGGCCATTTCTGTTTGTAGTTAGAAAGAAAGAAAGAAAGAAAGAAAGAAAGAAAGAAAGAAAGAAAGAAAGAAAGAAAGAAAGAAAGAAAGAAACTGCTTTTCTGAACTAAGTCTGTAAAGATGACATGAGAAGACGCATTCATGGTAAATTAGATAATCTTTATTGGCAGATGGGAAAGAATTGGATTTCTCCAATTGGCTGTATCCTCTTTAAAGCAGGCACTGTCTAGTTTATGCCAACTGTCTCCACTGGGCTTGTATACAGTAGTTGACTATTAAGGATTCCATTAATGACACTCTGCCTAGTCCTGTACTAGGTTCCTCTAGCCTTTAATGTGATTCTCTACATACAGTAGGAACTCAATAAACTCCATTCGCGTGAACAGAAATAGCATCTTAACTTTTTCCTTCTTTGCCAAAATATAAAAATAGAGCGAGACACAGAAGGAGGACACTTTCAGTGACTAGGGAACAGGGATCCTCCGAGCAAAAGTCAAGAACTATATTAAATTAAAATGAAACCAGGTTATTTATTTACATATTCCAAATAAACTATATATATATAAACTACTTAAAATGTTGTATTCATATCGCCCTCTGGTGTTGGACTCTCCTAGATAATTAAAAGGACCCTCAGACTTCAAATTTAGGTAAGATATTCCCCAAGAGGGGGGTCTTCCCCCCCACTCTGATGACTACAGAATGTGTTTGACAGCGGATGAGAAGTGAAGGGGTTTTCAAGTGTGCTATCATTGCTGTACTCCATACCAACAAGGCATGGGGCCTCCAATATATTTGCTTAATGGAGTGAATTTCCCCTTCTGTCAAGACAGTGCTTCACTGGGGGTGTCATTAGAGAGCCATGGCACAAGGTTGCTAGCTCTACCACATGAAAGAGGTGTATGGTAAAACCCCCAAAGGCACAGCTTTGTGACAGTGGCATACTGTGAAAATGGAGCCCTTTGCCAAATCAAGTACACAAGAAGGTGCTCAAAGGATGGCCAACGAGCCTGGAAACGGCAACAATCTGAGCGTTTGCTCTTCTCAGTCAGGGTACCAATGTGGCCGAAATGAAATAATACATCTACTATATAGTGACTGCTGGTGTCATGGGGGGAACCTTGGATTAATATCTATGTAATTAACTCGCTATTTTTCCTGGCTATGTAAACACACACACACACACACACACACACACACACAAAGATATCATTGGTCTTCAAAGAAATTTAACATAGAGCACTCATTAAAGTTTTCCCCAAAGCAGGCATATATTTGCAAAAAGTCTTAGACTGTGAAACATCAAGAAGAAGACAGATCTCAACACAATTCCTTTTGTGGGGTGCTTTAAAAAGTCACCTTGTACTCATACCACATCATCATCACTGTCAGCAGCCCTGATGGCCATGGGTCCTATCATTACGGACAATGCTAAGTACTGCCAGGTGGTGATAAATGAAATCTGTCCTCAGCACCTGCCATCCCATGGCTCACTGGAACGCAGCCTTAATTAAGACCCAGTGCTACTGGTTGGGAAACTGAGGCTCCATGGTACTCTGCAGACAACTAGCAGAACGATGCCCACCCTGTCTAGATCCAGAGGGCAGCTGGTTTTTGCTCTTGGCCATTTTCTTTTTCCTTTTTTTTTTTTTTAAAGATTTATTTAATTTATGTATATTAGTACACTGTAGCTGTCTTTAGACACACCAAAGTAGGGCATTGGATCCAATTATAGATGGTTGTGAGCCACCATGTGGTTGCTGGGAATTGAACTCAGGACCTCTGGAAGAGCAGTCAGTGCTCTTAACCGCTAAGCTGTCTCTCTGGCCCTTAGCCATTTTCTTTACTGCCATTAGGGACAAACACTTATGATACCCTGAACATGACCCACGAATAGTGTGGTCCTGCTCACCTGCCATATACAACAGTCTTCTTTTTCTCTAAGGGAAGAGGTTTGAGAAGGCTGAGGGAATTTGGAGAAGAAAGTTAACAAGATCAAGTGAGATAATAAAGAGAGTGTCTTCCGCAGTCTAAAGAAACAGCAATTAAACAGAGAATACTAAACTTTGGGGTGTCGAGTCAATTTATCTCTACTATATTTGGCAGGCATTTAACACATTGCTGTTAGCACCAAGCTAGGTGCCAAAATAAATATTTACACAAAAGGGAGATGCTAGCTTGCATTGTTGCCTTAGAAGGCATCAGCTGAACATGGCTCTGAGAGGCACTCCAATGATGATTTAACGGCATCCCTCACCGAAGTATTGCACATGGTTGTGCCCACGTGCACACCTCCCTATACACTCCTGATCACAAAGGCTCATTGGTACCAAGAATCTACAGGTTTTAATCAAGGACTTTCAACAGACACTGACCATAAAAACAAGAGTTGGTAAATTACATGGTGTGTGTCTTTAGTTTTTACTCTTCTATGAGGCAATGGCTGACATGAAAAGCATTCTGTTCACTGGGAAGAAAGAAGCAATATAAAATGGTCAGTGACTGCAGGGCTTGGCTTAGAGTCTGGGCAGTGCTGGCCTGATTGCCGTCTAACCTCACACACAGCCAGTGAGGCAAAGAGCACCATTGCCTTCTCCAGTTGAGTCATCATCCAACTTCATATCCACAGCATCTTTAGCACTCATGCTAAGGTGACGGTGATAAAGAAGGAAATGAACTCAGACACCAACTTATTCAGGGGAATGGAGCAGGGAGTGATGAGCTGGATGTTGTGACCCTAGGGCTTGCAATGGCTCAAGGTTGTGATGCCTCCCACTGCACCCACTGCTTCTCTAAACTGGAAAAAGAGAAGCAAGCTTATTAAAAGGTGAAAATACCAAGACAACAAGACACTAATAATTAGAGGGAAGACACCCTAACCATCTGTGTTAATTTTACATCTGCAGTACCATGCATCCTGAACAGAAGGGACCCACCACCCAAAAGGATTCACTGCTGCAAACTTATTTCTATTTTTTTTTCATTTTTCTTGCCTGGGAACAGAAAGTGTACCAAATTTGAGTGTGTATGGAAGTATGAGACAGACACATTTTTCAAGGTATCAGTTGGAACATTGTATTACAAACTCGTCCTCTGTGGCTGATGCTTAGCCTGCAAGAAGGGTACTCTAGTGCCTTCTCTGTATGGACAGACAGAAGCATGAACAGACAGGAAGAAGCAAACTCCTGGAGAGGTGATCAAGTACTCATGGATCCTTCATCTTCCCCTTAGACACCTTAAAGGGCTGTCAAATGTTCACAACAGGAGTGCTTCCTCAGCCCAGAAGCTGTCTGTACAGTAAACAAATGAAACACACACAGCACAAACACACAACATAACACACACACACACACACACACACATACAGCACATAATACATCACACACAGAGCACACCCAGCATACATATACATATGTACAACACACACAAGGCACATACACACACAGCACACACATATACATATAGTGTGCATGCACAACACACACAACACACATAGCATTCACACTCCAGACACACAGCTTCCATCTGGTTGCTGCAGTATCCCTGAGAGAGAATACAAGGGAACTGGCTGGACGGGGCATAGCGATGGCGCTTCCTTCCAAACATGTAGCATGACTCTACCAGAACAGCTGCATTGGGTCAGGACCTGAATGCTCGTGGATGGCGTCTATAGAACCCTGCCTCTTGGCCTGGGGAGTTGGTTCAGGGGGTATGAGTGCTTTGCTGCTCAGGCGTGAGGACCTGAGTTCGGATCACTGGCATCCACATAAAAACCAAGCACGGCAACACATTCCTAGTATCCAAGGGCAGGCTGTCAGAAACATCAACAACCCCACAAAAGCAACAATAATCTCCATGTTCAATAAGAACACCTGCCTGACGGGAAGATTGGAGACACTGATAGAAGATGAGAAAACCTGCCTGACGGGAAGATTGGGGACACTGATAGAAGAGAACCCTTGCCTTCTCCTCTGGCAGCCACTTCTGTCCGCAGTCACAAGCACAATTGCATCCACACATGTGTACCTCATGCACTTACAAAGTGACACGTGAGATCAGTGCCCCAGTGTAGGGGAATGCCAGGGTGGGGAGGTGGGAGTGGGAGGGTAGGTAGGGAACACCCTTGTAGAAGCAGGGAGAAGGAGGATGGAATGGGGGTTTCAGGAGGGGAAACCCGGGGAAAGGGGATAACATTTGAAATGTAAATTAATAAAATATCCACTAAAATAAAGAGATAAAGAATGGTGGCCCCACTGTGAGCTAATGGTGTGCCTGGAGGAACCACTCCATCTCTGGAGGCCTGAGTCTACTGACATGTTAGTGAGGAAATGGACTAGGTTATAGAGAACGTGAATTTGGATCCTTAGATATGACTTCTCATCTATGAAAACGGTAGTCAGTGTGACTACAAGTTTGACACTCATGCATAGGAGACCAAAATATGACTAGTGAACTCCATTCACATTTTCCCTTATGCTTGTATTACATAGATCACTCAGTCTGTCACCCTCATTTTGCCTCAGTGCCCTGTAACTGAATGAGAGGAGGATGGTATGAATCCTGTAACATGGAGTAATGGAGTCATACTCCTGAAAACCTTAGATGTGTGTGCCGAGATAGGGGTGTCTGAAGGTATAATTATGGAAAAATACTGATTACAAGAAGATCTCTGGACTGAAGTTAGCTCAGTGGTAGAACAGTACTCTAGAATGGAGTAAGTACCAAGAGCTATAGAATGGGTGTGAGAGAGAGAGACAGAGAGAGAGACAGAGACAGAGACAGAGACAGGCAGATGAAAGCCGAAGCCATGATAAGCAATGAGTTCTCAGCTCACTGTAAATATACCCTTGCTAATGCCTACACTCAATAGCTTATTTAAAAATAAAAAATGCCCAGTTCCTCTAATCTGACCTATATCTTTTTATCCGGTTAGAAGAATAAAGGGCTTTCTTTAATCCTTTGACTGACACAAGACGGTCAGTCAAATGCTAACCCCGATGCAGAGGCAAATGCCAGACCATGAGTTTGACTATTAACAGAACTGTGAGTCCGTGTTTGCCACTTCCTGCTTCAGACTTCCTCTGCAGCTGACTCTCCTCTAGTATTTAGAAGCTTGGGGTACAGCAGGTAAATTCGGGCATTTTCTGCCCACTCCCACCTCCCTACTCCTTATGAGGCATCTATACTGTCTCAGTGGTTCTGAAGTGAGATGGTTTGGGAGGGCATCAAAGAATCAGCTGCATTTTGTGAACTTTTTCTCAGGGGCTCTGATTTTGCCACCTGGAACGTGGCAAGGAACCGGTGACAGGGAGGAGTGAGCTTCCCGAAGGAGAAACAGTCACAGGGCGCATGCGCATGGCCTGCTGGGTGCACCACCTGTCCTTGCAGACAGGGGCAGAGCAGGCCAGCAGCCAGTCCAGTTTCATTGGCTGCTATGTGCCTGCAATCTTCAGCACCTGCTGACGTCAAATCAGTCATCCCCCCCTTTAGTTTCTAACAGTACATGAGCTTTACTCCCATCCATTCTGTCTCGGGGTTGGGGGCGGACTACAGATGCCCCTGCGGCAGTCCGTTTGCAGAGGGCCTGCAGAGCTAAGGTACCTAAGCATCTTTTTTGTATTGTTCCACCATCACTTAGGCATCAATTAGCTGGCCTCCACAGCGCACTGCTGCTCATCCTGTGCACTGGGCAACCAGACAGGATGGTCACTATCCTCTACTGTTTGTCCTGTCTCTCAGGTTCCCCGAGACCACACTGAAGCACCTGTTAAAGCTGTTTCTGCTAAGCCGGGCTGCATTTGTCTGGCTGGATTTGGACTTCCTGGATCTGTGACTGAATACAAAGTGATTAGAGTCCAGTGTTTGGCAACAAGCACCAAGGGGAGCTCTGTGGGTCTCCAGAGCACAATGTGTTCTTCAGAGCTCCACGTGGGGAGCGCCCTGCTAGCCTCCCTGTGCTGAGGAGATCAAAATGGACTCCTTTGTCATCAGCTGCCCACCAGCAGCTGTTTAATGTAATTCCAAATGATCCGCCTGAATGAAGTTGTCCTGCCTTCAGTAATCTTTAATTTAGTAAAACACATAGCTGAGCAATACTATTTTCAATGTTACTGGAGCTTTTAAAATAAGTTTCTGATCCGTATGTTTGCTGTGGGGACAGCAGAGTAAAAAGTAAAAATCAACACAGAGAAAGGGGAAAAGAAGAAATGGTTGCCCACACATTATACTAGGTCAAAGCATGGGCTATCAACTGAGAGTTAGGAAACAATGTAACAGTAAAGAGAGTGAATGCACTGGAGATCCCCTTCCCCCTACCCTATTGCCCACTCGGCCTGGAAAAATTGAAATGTGTCTCTTGTAGAGAGATGTGGGTCACACCTGCAATCCCAATGTTTCTGGAGTTGAGACAGGAGGATAGCCACAAGATCTTCTGCATCAGCACGAGCTAAAATATGAAATAATATTATATATATATATATATATATATATATATATATATATAATATAAATAAAGGCAAAATAAAAGGACGCCATATTTCTTCTGAAGAATAGTTCTTGTGATAATAAATGTAAGCGTGGGTAGGTGGGGGGTTAGTTAGTAATTGTGTTCTTCCATTTGCTCAATGATAGTGAAATACAATGCAGAGAGGCAGAGAGCACTCTAGCCTTTCTCTGCCCACCTCTCCTTCTCCTACCCCTGAATTCCTAGCTTCCTTCCCTACCCATCTCCTACCCTACTCTCTCCCTCTTTCCTTTCATTCTCTTCCTTCTCTTCCCTCACTTGCTCCTCTTTGTCCTTCCTTCCTTCCTTCCTTCCTTCCTTCCTTCCTTCCTTCCTTCCTTCCCTTCCCTTCCCTTCCCTTCCCTTCCCTTCCAGTGCAGTCCTGATTCCCAGCAGTGGTCTGTTTACATATCAAACGCTGCCAAAGCTCCTTTTCTGGTGTTTGCATTTCTTCCTTGAACAACAGAGGGCAGTGGCGCTTCTAAGCTGGCCGCCATTGCCT
The DNA here is from genome assembly GCF_900095145.1 of Mus pahari. Taxonomy (NCBI): domain Eukaryota; kingdom Metazoa; phylum Chordata; class Mammalia; order Rodentia; family Muridae; genus Mus; species Mus pahari. Next base: position 159,948,101 of record NC_034594.1, on the reverse strand, counting down.
GGGAGAGCGCAGACTGCTTGCTCCCTGCTCCTGGTAAGCCTCCCAGCCATTTCTCCACTATTTGCTGCTGACTCCCTCACACTCCTCAGAGAGCTGCCTCCGTTCTTTCTCTGTCTATATTCCACCTCTAGTTTTCAAAGCATCACTTTATAAAACTCTGTGGTTCATTAAAATGGCTCATGCGATTTTTAAACCATCAGACTGGGATTCCGATTACAGATGCTCAATGCTCATGTACTTCCTAACACCACTTAAATACAGTTCATTCCAAGATCCTCTACTACCAACACCTAGGCCTAAAAAATAAAGTTCCTTAGCCATGACCCTTTATAAAAAACCTATGTCTTAACTGTGGACTTTTTTTAGTTGCAATTTAGCAAATGTCACACATGAGGAAGTCCACAGGCAATATGCCACTACTTGTAAAACACACTGGGTTATCTTCCTTTATGAGAAAGCTTCCCCCCACCCCTGCCCCCTTAATGCAAAGCCGTACAATTTCAAAGGTTTCACTTGAATCAAATGAGAAATACTGTTCCTTTCCCTGATGCAAGGAAGAAAAGCACACAAGTGAAATGTGAGGCAAAGTGAAGGCTGTCTGTTTAACCATTTTCTCACCGCTAAAGCTTAAAAGCTAAGACAACCGAATCAGGAAACTATTGTTTTCTGAGTGGTTCATAAGCCCACGCAGATCCATCTAGCACTGCAACAGGCTTTCACAGACTTCTCTTCTAAAATGTTCACCCATCTCTCTCAGTGCTTTTTGAAGGCAGATTTATTTCTTAGTCTCAAGTTGGTGATCTCAGAGTTCCAGATCGCAAAGGCACCCAACATGAAAGAATGGATGGATGGGTTATTCTTAGTCTCCTTATGCTAGGAGGAGAAAGGGAGCAGTGTGTGTGTGTGTGTGTGTGTGTGTGTGTGTGTGTGTGTGTGTGTGTGTGTGTGTAGCAAGCTGCTCTCTGGAAATTGTGAGTTCATCTGGGGCTAGTTTAGCAAGGTAGTTGTGTTAGAAAAAAGACCAGAGAACAAAACTAGTAGAGGTCACACCCCTAGTGAAAGACACTACGAGGCAGCATCTTAGTGGTGAGTAAGTCGCCACTGTCCTCATTCTTCCAACTTATAACAACCTTTGATGGGCGGCTGAGGAGATGGCGCAGTGGATAAAGCACTTGCTGTGTAAACATCAAGACCAGAGTTCTGGTCCCCAGAATGCACAAAGGAGGTAGGTATGTAAGTCACCTGTGATCCCAGCACAGACAGCACATCCTGGAGCAGACTGACTAGTTAGATTAGTTGAAACTGGCCATCTCCAGGTACACTGAGAGAGTCTGTTTCAAAAGATGAAATGAAGAGCTATTGAGGAAGACAGTGTAGTTAAGTTTGGTGCTACGCATAGACACAGGTATGTATGTACACATGTGGCTCCACAGGCTTATCACATCACAAACCCACATCATACCCATACACTTACAGGAAGAAAAAAATCAATTTAAAAATAAATTAGGAGGAACAACAAACAAACAAAAAGCCTTCCCTCTACTATAGAAGTAGAGAAACGTTCTCATCGGTTCAATGCAGTCCTTTCCCCACCCTTTCTCTCTCTTCCTCACTCTCCATCCATCCTTCCCCTTCATCACTCCAAGCTAGGAGCCATGCATGGACTGCCCTGCATCTTTTTTCTGAGTTTATAAATAAGGCCCAGAACGGAAAACCCACTTGGGTTTTCCAGCTGCTCCTTGTTTCTGGGGAAAGAGTCTCAGGTTGAATTTTTCTTCATTTGGGGATGAAGCTGTATCTATGCTGTGGCTGAGCTTGCTGGCAGCCAAGTGTATTTCCGATTAGAAAGCTTCATAAATTACAAACCACCAGAGTAAGGGTCATTACGTAGAATGGGCCTGGCCATCTGGTCAACCACTTTGACATGATAAAGGCCATCCTCTTGGCCCCATCGTTTGGTTCCTTCAAGAAGATTTCAGCCACAGGAAAGAAAATAGATGCTTTTATTCTAAGCTTACTTGGCTTTTAGACTTATTTTATTTTATTCTTTTATTTGGGGGCTGAGGGCTGAACCCAGGTCCTTCTGCCCACATCAGAAAGCACTTTGCCCACTGAGCTACCAGCTAACATCCTTACATCCTCACATGTTCTTTCAACCCCAGGTTTTTCAGGTACTTCAAATGGTGGCTGTTGTTCCCAATTAGCAGACTGAACAACTGAGAACTCAAAGAGTCAAGGGCTTGATGTGTGCAAGGCTTTCAAACACAAAGACATTTGTGAAGCACGGATTGCTTTTTGATTTAGTAGGAAGATTCAGCATCCTCCTTTCCCCGTTTCCTCTCTGCGTCAAGAAACCTCACATATTTCAACTTTCTGAAAAGTTCCACAGTGGCATCAAGGGTGCTGTGAAAAGGGGGTTGAGGGAGGAGATAGGTCTCCGATAGAAAGAATAACGGGTAGCAACTGTACACAGTGCAGCCCAACTGCTATAGGAGACTGAAGGTGGGGGTGCTCTTCTGAAAGTTAACAAAAGGAATTAATTCTTACATTTTATCTTGCTTCATTTGTTTATTATGTATGTGTGAAGGACTGGGACACAAGCGCTGTGGTGAACTTGTGGAGGACAATCTGTGGGAGTCAGCTCTCAGTCCCACCATGTAAATCCAGAGACTGTAGTCATGTCCTCAGGCTGGGCAGCAGGCAGCTTTACCTATGGAGTCACCCGAGAAACCTGCAAATTTCATAACTTTTCTATGTGTTTGTTTCCTGAAGCAGAGAAGCTCGTTCTGCCTCAGGAACACCTGTGTCTGTCTGAAGCATACTGCTGGGGGGAGGGGGGCTGCTTTTCTCTGGCATTCTTCCTCACAGGGCTGGGGTTGAACCTGAGGACTCACACATCCCAGACAATTGCTCTTCACTGAGCGATGTCCCTAGCCCACCATTTCCTTCAATGGAAACAGCTCGGCAGTAAAGTTAAAACTGGTCAAATGAAGGAATGTCCCTTACCTTTGCTTTCTCTGGCTCAGCTTCTTCCCCTGCGAAATGGTTTGGAGGTAATCCCAACTCCATGGGGTGGTTGGGAAAAACATGATTACCCTCTGCTGTCTTTCTAACTTATTGTTGTTTTGCTTGTTCCATTCAAGTTTCAAATTTATCAGAATCCAAGAGAAGCCAGCATAAGGAACAGAGCACAGCTTATTCCAACTTGATGAGTCATTTCCATGAATCAAAAATCCTACATTTGACTTTGTGGTCTGTATAACCTACTGACCTTGCTGATTAGGATAGCTAAATGATAAATGAAAGCCATGCCCCACTACTTACATACATACATACATACACACATCACAGATCTACACATACATACACATGCACATACATACATGTGCAAATACACATGTGCACACATCTATACACACATGTGCATATACACACATACACGAGTATATATAAACACACATGCATACACAGACGCAGAGTACTATAATGAGAAGTTTCTGTAAACACATAAACTTGTCCCCAGTAGTTTATATCAGCAATTTAAAACTGCACGTATGTGCTCATGTACACATACTTTGTATAGAGATGGCCACACATTTGGATGTCTTCTGTGATGGTTCACAGACTGTTGCCTGAATCAGACTCTTTCATTATCAAAGAACATTGATTTTTATGAAGCATGACAAAAAAAGGGGTATTTTAAAGTGTATCCTTTGATGATATCATACAGGGGTATCATGCATTTCCAACACACCTGCTACCCCATCTTCCTCTCTCATCCTGCCCCCAGCTCCCCTTAACTCTTCTTTTCCAACAAGTTCACTTTTTACACTCATGTCTTTTTTTAAAATGACCTGCTCGCTGAGTTGGCTAGTGTAAACACCACACAGCCTACTCACCAGCAACTACACTACTGAAGAAATATGAATCTGCCTCTCCCAGAAGGCATTAAATTGTGAAAAGGTCCTCAGCTAGGGGCAGCCTTGTAAGCCGCTCTCCCTGTGTGAATGGTAATGGTCCTCTCTTATTCTAGAAACCACAGCTTGTGAATGCAGCAGCAATGTGTGTCCAGAAGAAAGGAGTTCACAGCTCTCCTTCTTATCCTCAAGCCCTGACATCCTTTCTGCCCTCATCTTCTATGATGCAACCAAAAGGCCATCTAAAAGCCCACACTAATTATGTCATTGACACCTTCCTTACAGAAAGAGAGATAGGAAAATATCAGTAAGATTTTCAACAAGCAGATTGTGCCACTGCTTGTATCAAGTCTATACTCTGCTTTAAAAATGGCTTTAATTACATTTCACTTTCTGTTTTTGAGCTGGGGTCTCTTTGGTTCAGACTGGCTTCCCCTCACCATGTGACTCACGCTGTCTTTGAACTCACAGCCATCCTCCTGCTTCAGGCCTCCTGAGTACTGGGATTGAAAGCATGAGCTGTATGCTCTGCTTTTATTTTATTTTTAATTGACATATAATAATAGAATAAATTGACGGGTTATGTTCCTCCTTTTCTAAAAAATTAACCCCATGGGTAAAATTGGGTTTTTGCATATTTTATAACAGTTTTTACAAATACATAAAATTATGTATATTCTTACATTCGTATAGCTCTTGAGCAAAGCATATAGCACTGTAAATTAAAAATAAACTAAGCATTTGTATGATTTTCCAGTTGAAAGCAATTTTTTGGAGGCAGCAGAGACTTAGGTGTTATGGTCTCATATAAGACCATAAGAATCCGGAGGGTTTAAGCATCACAGAGGGTGGGGGTGGCGCTAGAGACTAGGTGTGCACTTATTGTCTTCATTTACTCAAAGCAGGACTAGACATTCACCAGTAATTTCACATATGGCATAAAGCCAGGGCTTCTGGAGCCCCTCTCCTCAGCAGTGACAGCCTTGCTGGATGTGAGCCCCTATACTTAACATTTGCTTATGTTACATTGTTGCTCCCAGACCTTTAGTCAAACCCATGTATATTTTACTTTTTTTTTTCTTTCCAAAGCATCCGAGCTTTCAAAAGTAACTTACAGGGCTGTAGCTAGATGATTTAAAAAAGATTTTTGGGGTGGGGTGGGGGAATCCTTTCATAGTCCAGAAGCATTAAGAAGAAATATGCCCTTGACCCCACCCAAGCCTTCTTCCAGAGGCCTAGGCCCCAGGGAACAGTCACCCCACCCCGAGCACACCTCACACAGGTCAGCCCTCTCTAAGGATTCACTTTTACAAAAGAAAAGGGCAAACTTGGCTCCAGAGTCTGGTCCTGCTCCTGCCTTCCCCAGAACACAGAAATTGTGTTGTTTATTTTCATCCCCTTATGAAGTTAACAGCAGGCACTTGGGAACATCTTTCCTCTTCCTCACTTGGTTCAAGTTCACCAGCAACTCCTTCAACACAGCAACAAGCTTGCCAAGCACCTGCCTCTCTCTCTGAACTCCTCCCCCCAACAATGAATTAGTCCTGAACACTGTTGTGATAGTCTGAGATCATTGGGATGCTCCCCCTCATTTTCACACATGTCCTTTCAAAACAAGGCTGAATGAGTACACAAGAGAGAGAGAGAGAGAGAGAGAGAGAGAGAGAGAGAGAGAGAGAGAGAGAGAGAGAATTTAAATTGTGGCGTTTTTGGGGTTTTTTGTCACTTTGTATTGAAGTTGCTGAGAGATCTGCTGGGGAAGTTTGATCACAGAGACTTTGTCAGTGATTTGTAGATTTCCCTGTCAAATGCACCTCTCCTGTTTCAATTCCATTAGAATGGATAATTGAGAACCAACTACACAGATGGGAATGCGCCCATCCATCCATCCAACAGATATTTCAAGATGACGGAGCCACATCAAATTCACTAACATGTAACTGAATCTCCTCAAAAGGGGAAGATTGTAACCGAGTACGGGAGAAAGATAGGAAAGTCTCCCTGAGGTTCATTTCAGATGCGCCCCAAGCACTCTGAAAGAGCAACAGAGAGGAGGAGGGCACAGGGATGCACTGTGAGTGCTGAGCCCATTCTTGACCACAGCTCATCCATCTTTTTAACTACATCAAGACACTCTGATTTTTATGAGCATTTTATTATGATTTGATAATTTAATCATACATATGTTATCTTTTGATCAAACCTCCCCCTCTCCTTCAACTCCTACATCTCTCACCTCCTTTTTCTAAAAATATTATTTAATACTAGTACATGCATATGATATAATACAAACAAACCCTGCAGAGTCCACTCAATGCTGTGTTTATTTGCATGGGTTTAGGACCATCTATTGGAACATGTATGCATGGGTAGGCTCTTAGGGGCCACATCCCTAAAGAAAACAGATTCCCCTCCCCAGAAGCCATCAGTTGCCAGTAGCTCCTCAGCCAGGGGTGGAACTTGATGAGTTCCTGTCCAATCCACGCTGGGATTTTGGCAGATTTGATCTTGTGCAGGTCTAATTCCTGCAGTCACAGTCACTGTGAGTTCATGTGTACATCATCCCTGTCATGATATGCCCCATCACGTCTGGCAAATATGATCTCACTGCAGATGTCCACTCCTTCTGGTTCTAACAAAAATATTCTCATTGAAATTGTTGTTTTCAAAACTCCACACCAGTGAACAGATTGCTGTAGCTCCTAAATCGCCATCCTTACAGGACACTAGCAAGTCGCATTGCCTCACCTTCAGGGATGAAATTAATCTGAGAATTTAAGTCATGTTTTATCTTCCTCATACCCAGACCGGAGTCCTAGATTTCAGAGCCTCAAAGGTCAGTTGCTCCAAGTTTACTTTTGCAAAACAGTACTTGGTTGAATGCAAGCTAATGAATTATCCAAGGCCTGTATGGTGCACTTTGTTTTTATTGTCCTTTGTTTTCCCAGACAGAGCACCATCATGTTGCCTAGCTAAACTCAAGTGAGCCCTCCATCTCAGCTTCCCTAATGGCAAAGACTATAGGTGCAGTGTTGCTAGCTTCTTTATAACAACACTTTGATATAGAATTCATATCCTGATTATTAATCATATACACAGATGTATAAACTCTACTATATTGACCAGCACATAGTTGTTAGAGACCCTGAACTTTCCTTTATTTACATTTACCTCATCCAGTCCCTACAGGTCAGAGAAAAATGATCTTCAACCCTTCACACCCTTTCAATCCCTGACATCCTATCTTCAGGTCCTAAAACTACCAGGAGCTTGATTGGTGAAGACACTTCATAGATGTTTCTAGAACTGAACCTCCCCTCTTAGGTGCAATGATCAGTGTCAGACAATAAGGAATCTGGTGCGTTTTCCTGCTACAGTGTGTTTTCTAGTATACAATAGTCAAAGGTCTACCTTTCTATGTCAGTGGCTGCTTGCACCTGTAGATTCTAAGAATTCTAGTTAAACATGGTACTGAGTAACAATCTGGAAATGCTGTCCAACCTTGACTGGTGGCAGGTAACAGTGAGTCTCACTTAGACTTCCAAGTCATCAAGAAAATTAGGTTCTTCCTCTCTTAAACACATGGGGCTCTCAGAACGGGAATAGCTAAATCCTCCTGGGACCCAGAGGAGGATTTCCTTTTAGCTACTTTAAAATCAAGGTAAGGGAGGTTTGGAAGAGTTCCAAAGCTGAGGCACTCCATGGTGCTAAAGGATCTAGTATTAACCTTAGACATTAAGGACTTCCATAAAGACTGTAGGAGCAACAAGCTGAAAACAGAGTCCGCTCCAGGTGACCCCTCAGAACTCACCATCCTTCACATGCTAAAAATGTTCGTTGCCAATTTAGAACACATCTCAGAGGTTCAATCCGAAGCAAGTGTTAGAGAATAGACTGACAAAATGTGATCATGAACCTCTTCCTTGTTCTGGGTCAGTTTATGGGGTACCCACCGGAGACTCTCTACATCAGGGTATTCCCAAACGCCTCCCCAGGGTCTGACTGCAACTTTTCGAGATGCTCCCTGCTCAGAACAATTCACTAATTCTAAGTGTAAATCTTTATTACCAAGATCGCCTTCTGCTCCTTTCTCCGTCCACACTCCTCCTCTCTGCTCCGGTTGGGGGAGGGACGATTTGTTTTCCTTCCGTTCCTGGTTATTTATAAGATATCTACTCTAGATTAGTCCTGCTTGAATGACACTCTAAATGGCTCCATTCCCCAGCACTACTCTGCTTCTGAAGGGAGCCTGACAACCCCTACTTAGAGTGTCTTTCATAGAGCACAGCGAAGTGTGAACTGCTACGAAATGCTTGTGTTTCAAAACAAACCATCCCAATAATAAGCACTTAAAACGCTTTTCATTAATATATTTCTTTGTAGATAAAACAAAAGCTTCATGCAGCAACGTGGCCTTTGACAATTTTTTTTTTTAAAAAAATAAACACGATTTCAATTTTTAGCTAGACTGAAATAATAAAAAATGTGAGCAGGGCTTGTTTGAAATTTTACCCACACACCATCAACCCTGGCTCAAATGGTGCTGTCTCCATCCAAAATATTAAAGCTCAATAAAAATGCAAAGGCAGAAGCATGAATTAGTAAATACAGAATCCCAACCTTTCCCTCTCAGCTATTAGCAAATACCTGTGGTTTAGGGAGATACAGTCCTGTGTAATCCTTATCTGAATTTGCAATTAAGACTTCAGAGCCACAGATATCTGCAGCTTGGTGCAGCGTTCTGCTCTCTTAATTTTAAATGACTGGCCCCCAAATCAAATCAGGCTTCAAATGCATTAAAAAGTACAGGTCTAATGTCTAATTGAACTAATAGACAGCATTCTTTATCACAGATAATGCTTACTACCCACTGTAGACAACCAGGACTTGGAGACATGCACAAATGCACAACATTTCAAAAAATGAATACAGGAAGACAGAAGATGGGGAGACAGGGAAAGCCTCCTTGGAAAACTGGTGATGACCCCATGGTGGCTCAATCCTCAATGTAAATTTAAAACAAGCAAACTTATAATGGTTCATGGCTACAAGTCTCGTATCTCGGTCTAAATGGGCTCTGAATTAGATTCCCATTCATCCCTGTTAATTGCCACCTCCAATAGAGCTCTGTGAAGGCCTCCAAACGGAGCACTTCTGAATGTTCTTTCTCAATCTCTCGTGGGCTTCTCTCATTTTATCACAAATGAACAATCATGTTGGAAGGGCCTCCGTCTGTTTAATGTCATTAGCGATTGTTTCATAAAACAAACAGCCCCTGCACCATTCGGCAGCCGTTAATCTTACATCTAAATGTGGTGGCACTCAGGGTGTGCCTCAGACCGGCTTGTTCTCACCGTTGTGGGCCTCTTAATCTATTGCAAGTCAAGGCGCTTATCTCTGCTCTGTTCAGAGCAGGGATTTCTTTCTCCAAATACTAAACCGAATGCAGTTAACATTGTGTGTCCAGAATGGCTTTTATTTTTAACCCCTGGGCAAGCTCTTTTATTTTTTCTTTTAAGTGATTCAAAGCTCTACAGTATGTCAGTTATTGGCTGTACTATTTTACAAATATTTCCTCAATAGTGACCAAGTCAAGTTCTTTCACAGGTTGGCGCCTGCGAGGCAGCCTAATCAGTGAGTTTGGGAATCCCGTCGGATAAATGGCTTAGATGGAAAACAGAAACACAGTTACAGACCAGGCAATGATGGGTGCCTGAAATGTCAATGACTTCAGGGGGGATAAAGTCCACTGCAGAGCTGACCTATCCCTCACATGCCATACTTGACGACTAGAGTTTCAGTAATTATATTATTAGTTATATTTATTCTGTCATGTATTATCCTAAGCTTTCATAGAATGTTAATTTTTTTCTACAAATCAGCCAAATAACCACTTAAATGATAATATTTTTATGCCCATTCCCAGATAAAGTGAAAAAGGCTAAGAGAGGTGAAGAAACTACCCTTCCAGCCCAAGGTTGGCCCATCATTTAAAACAAGATCTAACGATCACCAAAAACATGCATTCAGGGCTGGGGAGATGGCCCAGTGGTTAAGAGCACTGACTACTCTTTCAGAGGTCCTGAGTTCAATTCCCAGCAACCACATGGTGTTTCACGACCATCTGTAATGGTATCCAATGCCCTCTTCTGGTGTATCTGAAGAAATCAACAGTGTACTCACATACATTAAATAAATAAATAAATAAATAAATAAATAAATAAATAAATAAATAAATATCTTTAAAAAAATTCATTTGTCAGAGTACCTTTTATGATATGTTATCCTACCAAGATGAAAAGCTACTTCTCTACCAACCACATATCCTGGAATTTCCAGGAAATTCTTGTTAAGAGTCTGTCTACCTCTTTCAGATAACATACACCAGGTTCTTAGCAAGCATTACAAGAGGGGTCATAGGCTAGAGTTCTGAGGCAAAAAGCTACATTTTGACCCAAGTCATTAGAGTCACTTCCCAGTTAGAACCAGTAAACCTCTCAATTTCCCCACCAGAGATTAACGGGGAAAGGGAATGGTAAGGCCAGCTTCTTGAATGGTTCCCATGGGGGGAGGGAAACCTTTGTGTGTAAGCTCCAGCACTGTTCCCCACCAGACCTGCTCAGTACCTCTACCTGACAATTCTTCTGCTGATGTTGTGCTCGATATTTGTAGCCCCATAATACCTAACAAGCAATACCACAAGGCAGAACCCCAAGGATCAAGCCCACTACACTGCATGGAGTAGCCACTCAGTCAGCTGATCAACTGAAAATATTAACTGAGTGGTATTTATATTCTGATGATGAGGCTAAGTGTCAGATAAGAAGTAACTCCTGTAGTAATGTGACCACTCTTCATTGCTGACGTAGTTGGTTAGAAACACGAAGGGATACCTCATTCATTTCCCTCTCCTTTTTTTCCCAGAGCAATGCTCATCTAGTCAGAGGGGACAGTTACCTTTACTTCTTAGCATCTCTTAGTTCTTCATCCTTCATGAGTGAAGGATGTCACCCTGTCATCCCATCTGTCTATTTCTTAATCAACATACACATTCAGTCTCCAGATCAAATGTGACATTTCCAGGACTATAACACCATATATATATATATATATATATATATATATATATATATATATATATATATCTTCTCTTGTAGGTTTTCACATCATCTTGAGTTTTTCCAGTTTACAGACTATGTGTGTACATGTCCTGTCAATTTGTAAGCACTCTAAAGCCTGGGGACTGGTCTCTCTTCCATGGCTTATCTCCCTAGTAAGAAGAGTGCCTTGTGTAGAGATGGGGTACTGTCTGAAATGATGGAGGAATGGACAGATGGACAAATGGATCAATACCTAAATTACCTTATGCTCATAGCCAGTCAAAAACACAAAATATATTTTATTTTGCTGAAAAAAATACACATTGATATATGAAAAATTCTCAAGTATGAAATTAACTGAGCTTAATAACCTATAATTTTTGCTCTCCCATCACTAAGACTGAGGAGATAGCACATTTTGGGTGAATTTAAAAGCATCCTACAAAAGGTAAAAGTAGACGTCTTTCAATAGAAGGATCAGAAGATGGGACATAAACACTTAACACTCTGCAGGTTTGACCAGGCAAATTGGTATTTTGTCAAGGCACAGACTCAAAACAGTCCTAGGCCTCACCAGTGAGACAGGGGCTCTGTGAAGCATTTTTGAGGCAGTCAGGGATGATTAACTAACACACTATGCTTTTGAGAGTGTAGGAACCAGGAGACGGAGAGCAATTCCATTGCAGGGTTTCCGGGATCTATTGAGTCTCCTTCAGTGATACTGCTCAATAAAAAGCCTCAAGACCATTAATTCCCTACCCAAGTCTACCCCAAGCCATTGCCAGGAAGGAACATTAAGGTCCAGGAGAGAAAGAATGGGTCTGGAAAGCTTTCCCTGAGCCTGGCTTCCTAGTATACCCATGTCCTGAGACCAACTCCCTAATATACCCACTGTACCAATGTAAGGACTCTTCCTTGTTCACAAAGGTGAGAAGAGAGTTCTACCTCTTAAGTGCTTGCTTTCCCTTTAATAGTTGGCATTTCCCATGTACAAACTTGAGGTCTCCCAGGCTCATTTCTGGATTTGTATGACTACAAGTCCTTCTTTAGTTACTGAGTCCACACCACCAAACAACACCTTGTAAGTTCCATGATAGAAGCCAAGAAGCAAAATAGCAGAAAAATATTAGAAATACTCTTAGTTTCTAACTTTGAGTAAATATTTGTTATAGGGTGAATAAACGATGCACAATTTTAGTATTAGAGAAATATCTACACATTACTTAAAGCAGAGCGGCGAATAACCAAATAGGGTGGCGTGGATTAATTTTGTTGTCATTTATTCTGGTGGTACCAACTATCTAAAAGAGCAACGACAATAAAAATACTTAAAAACAATGTAATGACAACTACCTTGACAAGATAGAAACATTGATCTTTTACCTATATAAGCAATATCTAAAGCTGGTATTTTGGTGCAGACTTAATCATAACCACACTGTGAAATATCTTAATACTTGTCAAGTACAGAAAACCCTGACTAAATGCCCTGACGCGTCTATTCTTCCTCTCAGCTGTTGGTAGTTTGCTAGGCTATGGACCTAAGGTTTACAGCTCAGAGCTGCCCAGCTTTTATCACTGCCCAGGTTTCAGGGACTTGGCTTCAGGCCTTGCAGGCCTCACTCCATCCCATGTATGTGTTCAGCTGCTCAGCTGTCTTGACTCTCAAGTACCACAATAACAGAACCTTCTGTTGACAAAGCAACTGCCACACCCTTCTCAGGCTGTGGGACCAGTGATCTATCTATTGGCTCTCAAAGTAACACTCTAGATGGATGTTAGGGTGCTAAGTAATGACTCCACCCCCTTCATCTCTACAAGTTTTCTGAGGAATGAGGCTTGATGGGGATGGGCTGTGTAGACTGCCGCTGTCCCTGTGCTATTAAGAAGGGGTTGCCAGTTAGGTGGAGATCTAGTGTATGGCAGAAGGTTTGCTTGCCTTGTATGTCCAAGGCCCTGGGTTTGATCTCCAGCAATGCCATAAGGAAGGGAAGGAGACAGAAAGGGGAGGGGGAGGAGGCTGGAAGAAGAGGAAGAGGAAAAGATTGGAGGGAGGAAAGGTGGAGGGAATGAGGGGGGAGAGAGAAAGGGAGAAAGAGCAAAGGGAAGAAAATGAGGAGTTAAAGATAAAAGGGAGGGGGAGGGGAAGAAGGAGGGATAGGAGAGGGAAAAGGAAGAGGAAAGAGGAAAAGGAGAGGAAGGAGGGAGAGGAGAGAGAGGGAGGAGAGGAAGGAGGGGGAGAGGGAGAGAGGAAAAGAGCTTGAACGTGCTGGGGGGAGGGAGGGAGGGACTGGAGCCCTGGAGTAACAAGTTGTCTGCGATCTAACAGAGGTGATGTAGTGCACAGCTCTCTCCAGGAAAGCTGAGTGCTGACTTCAGACAGTGTCACCAGCAAGCACTGAGCTCTTCCAGGGCCACCACAAGAAGCACTTACACAGGCAGACTGTGTCCCAAGGGCTTTCACCATCAGTGCTCATCACTTTCAGACTAAAAGTGGACTAAAAAGGGACAGCGCATGATTGTACTGGGAACCATTCAAGTTAGTGGGTAGGTCTTGTAAAAAGTTTTGCTTAGCTCATTTTCCTCATTTTGGTTTCTTTTCTAGACGCATTGAATGAACCATCATGTAATGTTTTAGTTTTAAAGAGTGTACAGGGAATAAATATTTTCAGTTTTCCACAGGGAGTGCAATGATTTCAATGACGCACTAAAAATCAAAAGGAAACCAAACCACAAAACCTGAAGTCAGATGTAGTGGCTCACACCGGTCTCACTTCAGCATCGAAGGCATTTAAATAGTATAGTCTGGGTTACATAGAGTTCCAGGCTCAAGTGACCTATAGAATAAGGCTTTGTTTCAAATACATACGAACTCACATACACATGGACTTACACACACACATACATACACGGGGGGGGGGGGGGGGGGGGGGGGGGGAGAGAGAGAGAGAGAGAGAGAGAGAGAGAGAGAGAGAGATGCACGCGTGCCTTTAGTATTTGAAAACTCATTTGCTTCCTGTTGCACCAGTAATGATAATTTTACATGTTTTCCTTCTTACCAAGTCTGCTTCACCTGAAGTTTCTAACCAAGCAGTAAAATGTAGGGTGAGGAGAAGGGGAGGGACTGTTAGAGCAGAAGAAAGAATAAGAGAAAAACCTTAAAATGCATCCGTGGAGGGAACTAGTGAGTAAGGACAGAAGAAAGATGGAGGCCTGGGAGAGGGACTAGGGGACCCAGAGCTCTCCTGTGTGGAGGGCTTGGACTCTGAGGCACGATGCTGAGCAGGCAGTGCCCATGATCCAGAGCTCTCCTGCGTGGAGGGCGTGGACTCTGAGGCTCGAGGCTGAGCAGGCAGCGCCCATGATCCCAACTCTACTTTTGCACTATGCTTGTTCTCTCCAATTTGTCCCTGAGCCCCCTTAGTGGAAAAAACTTGTTAGACACCAAAAAGCCTGGTTTTCCTGTCGCTGTGGCCCACAGAGTTGGCCGCCCTGAGCACAGAGCCTGTAAGAAGGAATGGGTCTTCCTGGGAGATGGGCGGGGCAGATGGGAGATGTCTGTCATGGAAGAAAAGAGAAAGGGTGACCGCGTGGGTGGGAGGCAAGAGCTGTGTCACCTCGTTGTTTTGTTGTGTTTCATTATTCTAAGGACTCATTCAGTGAGCCATTCTTCACAGTAGGGCTGGGGCTACCTTACTCTCCTAACTTGAACAAGGCCCTGGCTTGTTAATCCCCACCGTTGCATAAATTAGATGCTGCATGGTGTGCCTGTAATCTCATCCCCTAGAGGTGTAGGCAGTGGGCTCTCAAGTTCCAGGTCATCCTGCCTGCCTGGAGGTGTGTTGAGGTCAGCCTGAGTGACAGGAGACTCCATATCAAAACCCAAACCAAATCTTAATAAAACATCCACACAGCGGCCTTATGAGTCAGGCCCCAAGATCAGACCAGGCTTCCTGAGGAGAGATCTGGGAAGGTGAGGGCTTGCTCACCTGCCTGAAGCTACAGCCGATTTGCAGCCACCTGCTCCCTGCTGCTTTCTGGAAGGTAGACCCAAGCTGAGTGGAGAGCACAAGCAAGCAAGAAGCAGATACAAGTGACCAGCGTGTGGGGAGCCTGACACAGTGGCCTAACCAGACAATCAGACGGTGGAGTCAGGCACAGGTCCGCCATTGTGCCTTGGAGTCCCTGTGGCAGTGGGGTGCACCACTGCCAGGCAAGGCTTTGAACATTGTTTCCACACTGTGGCTTCTGAGCTGACCCCTGGACTGTGGCTGAACTCTGGGTGCCAGGCTTTGAGAAGTCAGCTTTATAGTCACTCACTGATGGAGTATTTCGGATCCCCGCTTCCTCTTCACCTTTCATTTCTTGCTACTGGTATAACTTTTTATGTCACCAGCAATAGAAACACAAACTGGAAATATCTCAGGGCAGTGGAGGTAAAAATAGAGTGCCATAGTAAAGAGGAGGCATCTCTGTCACAAATCTCGAAAAGCCAGCCTGCTGGCTTTTGATCTCTTCATTCAGCAAACCTGTGTTCACCAAGGATCACACCCAGGTGAACCCATGAAGACAGAGCCCGGTGGCTAGGATTAGGCTCGTACCATGTCGGTCTGTCTGTTTCACTAACTTTCAGTATGTTCTCAACTTACCACAAGGACAAAGCTAATGACTCCTATGAGCCAGCCACTCAGGGAAGCCATGGTTATTCAAGGGAGTTGTGTGTGTTGAGGGTATTGTGTGGGAGGGGGATTGAGAAACATGCTCAGATAAGAGGTGGAAACCTTGCCTGTCTCTTAACTCTTCTTGTTAAAACTATTTAAGATTTATTTTAATTTTTTTGTGTATGAATGTTTGCCTGCTTTCGTGTATGCAAGCTGTGTGTATATGTGTGTGTGTGTGTGTGTGTGTGTGTGTGTGTATGTGTGTGTGTCCAGAAGGAGACATCAGATCCCTGGAACTGGAGTTACAAATGGTTGTATGTCACTATGTGGGTACTTGGAACTGAACCTTTGTCCTCTGCCACAGCAGCAAGAACTCTCAACCACTGAGCCTGTCTTAGGGCTTCATGACTGTGAACAGATACCATGACCGAGGTGACTCTTATAAAGGACAACATTTAATTGAGGCTGGCTTACAGGTTTAGAGGTTCAGTCCATTATCATCAAGCCAGGAGCATGGCAGCATCCAGGCAGGCATGGTGCTGGATACGGAGCCAAGAGCTTTTGGTCTGAAAGCCGTCAGAAGACTGTCCCTTCTGCAGGCAGCCAGGAGGAGGGTCTCAAAGCCCACCCCAACAGAGACACACTTCCTCCACCAAGGCCACACCTCCTAATAGTGCCACTTCCCATGGGCCAAGCATAGTCAAACCACCACAAGGCACATTTCTTCCTTTCTCATTCTGACATCCCATGCCATAGGCATTACTGAGACTTAAAGGACCAATAATCACGTGAAGACAGTTGTTTGTTCATTCCCTGGTGTCTTCTTGGGGACTGCCGCATTGTCTGGAGCTGAAACCACTCAACACTTTGACAACCTTTATCTGACTTTTGGGAAGACATACTGAGATCTCATGACATGGCATTGAGTACTTCACTGAACAGTGAAAGTCTTCACTGTCTATGAGGAATTACAGCAGAGACCCTGGCCACTGGCAGCAGTTCTCGTATATACATAAAGACACACAGTCTCTTCTATCCATCACTGACCTCAATTTCTCTCTTCTCTTGGATCAGACATGACTCAGACCGAATGCCTTTGGCTATAGAGTCAATGTTCTCTAGACATGATTAGGTTAGCATAGATGTTCTGGATCCGATCTTGATTATTACATAATCGCTTCTCTGATCTAAACCAAGTTGTCTTCCCTTACACAGAAACCTCAGTGAAGCTCCCATTGAGCTTAGAGTCACTGGACCTTAGAACAGGGGCCCCTCAGTACATTCTCGCACCCTGAGATGCAAGGACACCAACAAGAAGGCCCAGCACAAGGAAAGGCATGAGGACAAGGTCACGACAAGGAGAGAACCTGACTGGAGAGGCTGTGTTTGATTCCTCTTATCATGCTGACTCAGCAAACCATCTCCCTTAGCACGCCTTCCCCTTCATCCCTGGTTCCGCATGTTTTAGAAGTCACATTGGCTTCGAAAAAAAAAAAAAAAAGAAAGAAAGAAGAGAGAAAATTCACAAAGGAGTGAGGACTGGCCAAAAATTTAAAGACATCTTCTTTGAAACCTCAGGCAGAGGGGGTATTTTTCTTAATTGTAAATAAAATGCTTAATAATGACAGCACACAGAATTCAAGTCCTGCTAACCTTTTCATATATGTCCTTCCAAGAAAGGAGACCGTGTGTAGCCTGCTGTCTGAAATGCCACCCAGATAGGTGGCCCACAATCTAATCACCTGCAGTGTTTATCAGACAGTAACAATGAGGTTAAAGTTATTTGAATAACAAGATAGTGGGTTTTGTCAGCCATAGCCCCATGATGTCTGTGATTTTCAATCTATCTCGGGGTGGAAAAATAGTGGCAATCTTTAAGCCTCTGATTGCCACTAGCTCGTTTGCTTACACAGGTATGTAACGTGTGCAACGCACAGCCAAAAGCCGAGGGGACGAACAGACACAAGCCCGTGGCTAGTGATACTGTGAATGCCTCCAGACAGTCCTCTGTGGCTTTCTTCTTCAGATAGACTTTCTCATTAGGAGAGTCTCATTTAATTATGGTTTTCAAACATGAAGTCTGTACTTTGGTCAAGAGTCATGACAAGCAGGAGAACTGTGGTCTTTTAAAAAATGTAGGGGTCTGGTGATAGAGTTCAGTGGTTAAGAGCATTTTGACTGTTTTTCCAGAGGACCTGAATTTAATTCCCAGTAACCACGTGGTGGCCCATAAGCATCTGTAACACCAGTTCCAAGTGATCTAACATCCTCTTCTGGCTTTCTTGGTCACCAGGCTTGAATGTGGTACATAGACATAGATGCTGGCAAAATACACACACACACACACACACACACACACACACACACACACACACACACTAAGTTATAAGTTGCATATCTGTAACCCTGACTACCAGGGAAGCCAAAGCAAGAGGACTTACATGAGCCCAGGGCATACCTGATAAATTGCAGGCTAGCCTCAGCTACAGAATCAGAGCAGATGATTAAAGAAGATGCAAAAATATGATTAAAAAGTGACATTATATGTAGTTCACAAATCAGTTTGTCCATAAGAGGACTACAGACCAATAGAGAGCTACTCTTACTATTATAGGTTACAATAACGAAACTTAAGATCAAAGTAAGTCAATGAAGCCTTCACATAGAACCATTGATGTCATGTCTGCTTGTTTTAAAGTATATAATTAAAATAATTTTAATCCCTGTGATGGGCAAGGCATTTAGCAGGTTGCCTTCAGACCTCACCAAAATCCCGTGTGGAAAGTATCAATTCCCAGACTTCCAGGCGCGAGTTCTCCAAGAAATGTTTTAGGAGCAACCAGGCCAGTTGTTGAGTAAAGAATCTGTCATCATACATAGGAATATTTTGCTCCAAACCAAATTATGTCCTTATTGCCTCTGTGAAACCTATCTACCATGGAGAAAAGGTTGGCTTGAAACCTCGGGTTACTATAAGTAGTGCCCTGATACCATGTAAAACTCCTTCAAACTGTATTACGGCGGCCATGTCATCCTATGTCAATCACCCAGTACATGAGGCTGAAGAAGACTGCTGTGAGTTCAAGGCCAGTATGGGTTTCAGAGTGAGACAAACAACTACACAAATGCAAATCAAAGACTTCATTTCATTTATTGACTGCCTGTCATTAACCTGTGAAGCATGCCTGTGAGTATAAATAAATTCAATACAGAGGAAGAGTGGCCTCAGAAACGGTTAGTGCCTTACAGAATCCACCAAAGACCTCAATTTCTAGGTCTAAATCACTGTGGGCATGTGTTAGGGTTTAAATCTAAAATGTTTCATTCTACCCACAGACTCATGATTTGAACCTGGTTCCCTAACCCATGGTTCTGTTTTGTCAAGCTGTAGAGCCTTTAGGAGACAGGGCCCAGCTGCAGGATACAGGCCACTAGAGGTGGGCAGACGATGGCTATAGTCCAGCTGGTGTTCCTATTCATTTCCCACTTCCTGATCTCTTAGGTTAGGAACAGTCTCCACTATATGCAAATGCTGCCAAGAAGTTTTCTATTCCCTTCCTACCAAGAAAGACGGAAATGCCTGAAACCAATAATCAAGGATGTCCTTCTTCAAGAAGAGGTCTGTCAGGCCTTTCATCACAGGGATGGAAAAGTAACTACTTCAGCATCATTTGGGGGCTTTTTTGGACCTATGAGCAGAAGAATCTCCAGCACACACACACCAGCCATGTGAGAGTCAGCCTGAAGTGTTGAACATTAGTCAAGCTACAGATCCACAGTGGTACAGGGAGTTGCAGTGCCAACTCCTCTGCATGGACAGGTTCCTAGCAGTGAGGCTATGGGAATGAGGGACAGAATAAAAAAGTCAAGTAAAGACCCCGGTGCCGACACCTTCAGTCACAACCTCCAGTCACAGAGGGACAGGCTTGGATCTGTTACCTTTGCCATGTTGAAGATAGACATTTATAAAAGCACAAATAAAATGGAGAGATGAGGTGGATTGGAGATGATTTATCTTAGATTTCTTTCCCACAGAGATGCTGGGTACCTAACATCATGGGATCATTATGAAGGAGGGTACAGAGACAGTAGCAAGCAGGAGTCGATGAAGGTAAGCCTGCTTTAGAAAGCAAAAGGGAGAGATAACAACAGTGGGTGAGAAACATGGATGAGAGAGCAAAGGGCAGTAGAGAGGCAGGCGAGAGGATGCTTAGGATAGAAGTCACTGAAGACCTCTAAGCAGCTAAGGATACTAAATGAGAAAAACAAGGTCACTAGGCAATAGGAAAGCCCTGGCTTCTGTTAGTGGGTTGACAGCTAAGTGGATGCCAGTTACTAAGACACCATCTAGTTGTCTGAGGAAAGAAAAACAATCAGAATGAGCTCAGGAGCACAGCTGGTTACAGATAGGCTTCATGTTTTATAAGTCCAAAGGAGACTTACATGTGTAAGGACAGGAAGCAACCTGAGGGTTAGAGCCATTATTCTGCTTTCATTAGCATTGACTCTTGCTTTATTGTATGAGTGTTTGCATCTTTTTACTGGCATGGTGAGCAGGTGTCAGGGCCCTTTAACCCTGGGAGAGGAGTAAGCTACTCACTTTTGTTTCCTATTCAATTTCGAACGATTATGAAAGAGCTGTAGTTGTCTTTCATTGAGAACATTCCTATACATACATATATTTCTCAGATCTTTAAACTTTTAAAAAGTTAACAAAACCAGGAGTCAACACACTTATGATAATAATAAGCATTTGGCAGAAATATTCCAGCACAGAACTCTATGAACTAGCTAATCCTGGAAACCCTAATTTTTGAACATAAATACTTAGGTTGTGATTGTATTTTACATAATACTATTCAAATACTATACCTGCCATTCTTTAAAAGCCAACAATAGATTCCCACTGTCATGCTCCTGCTACAATTACTTATTCATGTTTTTATGTGCCCATCCAGCCATCCTTCTGTCCAGCCATCCATCCACCCATCCATTTATCCATCTATCCATCCATCCATCCGTCTATCCAATCATGTATCCATCTACCTATTCACCCATCTGCCCATCAATCCATCAATCCATCTATCTTACCTTCTGTTTCTAAACTCTCTCCCTCTCTCCTTCAGTTCCCTGTCTCCCTTTTTTCTCCCATTGCTCCCTCCTTCTGGGTTCATCAGATATACCTCCATATTCTGTCCTAGGTTGTGAGACAAAGAATCAGCCTCAGCATATCCATTCTACTTTGTTACAAATAATTTTACAGATACACACTTTTATCAAATGAATCAAAACAGCATTACTTCAATTAAGAGAATTTTTTAAAAGTCTAAATAAATAACAAAATGATACTTGTTTTTTCTATTCACTTTACTAGCCTAATAAAGATGTGCAATAATTTCTAGCATAAATATACATATGCTTATAGCCATATGTAAGGAAATTCAATTGGAAAATTAAAATCAGGCGCACTCTTAATTTAGTGCCTTATTATCTTTGTCATAGCATGTGCACACAGTTACCTAATAAGTAAAATATGTAGAACAAGGCAGAAGAGCCCTGCCCTCGGGGGATTTATAATGTATTCTAATGTATTCTAATGGTGTGTGAAATATATATCTAAAGTCAGAATTTGTCAAAATTTGGTAACTGGGAGATGCTGATAACCATGTTGGAGTAGGTATTTAAAATATCCCTGCCACAGGAAAGTAATCTATGTCTTTATTTCATGATGCTCATGTGTTGCGTTTAAAAGCTTCCTCCAGCTATGCAAGAAAATCCATTAACGGGCCTAGAAATACACACAAATATTTTCAAGAAATACCATGGCATAATCCAGGCATGGTAGCACATGCCTGTAATTCTAGTACTTGGGAGAGGAGGCAGGAGGGGCACAAGTTCAGGGTCAGGCCTGGCTACATAGTGAGTGTGAGGGCAGCCTGGGCTACACAAGAATAAAATAAGCAACAATAGAAGAATCAAGAGTCAGCTGACTTTAGTGGATATGTTTATAGACTGTGCCATTTCTCTCAAGACATGATAAATTTAGTATTTATGTCTAGACTTGCGTTTTGAAAGCTAGTGGGTTTACAAATGTAAACCTCAGGCCCTAAGAGGTGTGGTAAATACTCAATGCTCTTGCCAGAGGGTCTGAGTTCCAGGCTTACCTCACAGAAGAAGGTAACCATGTACTTTCTCACAGCCTCTGAGGCCAGAACTTTATCTAGAAGCAATGTCACTGACACCAACTGAGGACTCTGTAAAGGTGGCAATTCAGAAATGTCATTGCCTACAGGAGCCAGGCAGAGATCAGGTTCAAGAAATATGGCGTAGTGGGTCCCACTCAGAGCTGAAGAATGGCAGCCCATAGCAGAGCACTTGAATCTTGATACAACCTCAGTGGCTCAGGGTCGGAGGAAACAGTCAGAGCCACAGCAAAACTGTGTGCGGCCCGCAGGGAGCTTGGTCAGTACAACCAGAACTGCAGGATTGCAATGGCAATGTCCAGATCTTCTGTGTGGCCTGGGGTGTGGAGTTCCCCAAAAGACTTCTCATCATTCCTCAACTCCAGCATCCCTAAGGAATTCAGCCATTCCAGCGGAAGCCCCCACGGTAACTCTCACAAAGGTTCAAAAACACTGAACCTGGGAGAAAGCAAAAACCTTCTGGATGGATGACCTGACCTGTGTCCATTGGTGAGAGCACAATGAGGCAATATTCCAACTAAGACACCAAAGATAAAAGGCCAGGCTCATAGACACCCCCCATGACATCATTGTTAAGCTGTTCAAGCCTATTCTTTGTAATTCTCAAAACTGTAGAACATCCTTTGCTTGAAAGGTCCATGTTATCTGCCAGTGGCCTCGGAGAGAGTTTTATGAAGGAGGACTGCATAGAGAGTTATTTTTTGCTCACCAACATCTCCTGGCTTTGGGACCAGATTCCCAAATAGCTAAGTGACCTGGCCTGGTGTCACATTACCCAAAGAGCTAAGAATGTGCTGGGGCAGCAGCAGTACATGAAGGACATGCTTCCTTCCCTCCCTCCTCCTCCTCCTCCTCCTCCT
>NC_034594.1:159903770-159925150 GCF_900095145.1 Mus pahari | reverse complement strand
TTCTCTCTCTCTCTCTCTCTCTCTCTCTCTCTCTCTCTCTCCCCTTTTTCTTCGAATTAGACTGGTATCTAGTGGTCTTGGAAAAGTAACAATGTAATCCTTGTGTTGTCCATAATTTATTGTATTTTGTAGTCAAAATTACATAGTATATTCAAAACTACACACCACACACACACACACACACACACACACACACACACACACACACACGTTATTTCTGAGTTATTATGGCCATCCAGTTTAATGCTGAATAAGGTCACTAAAGGAACTTCCCTGGTCTCAAGCTGACCATTTAGATATCTAAATTTTAGATAGGAAAGCCCAGTTGGTGATTAGGATAAAAAGATCAATAAGGGCTGGGTATAGTGGCACATGCCTCTAATCCCAGCACTGGGGGAGCAGAAGCAGGTGACTCTCTGTGAGTTAAATCTTAGCCTAATCTACTTGGCAAGTTCCAAGTCAGGCAAGGCCACATAGTAAGACTCTGCCTCCAAAGACACCGAAGTAGCCGAAGAACAACCGTGCCCAATCAACAGACAAAACTCAGTAGAAGAATCTCAATCAAGAACAGACAAATCCTTTTAAAATACATACATTTTTCTGTTACACTCATTGTAAAAAGACTGCTAATTGTTTTTGTTTCAAGATGAAGAAATTTAAAAATTGGATGGGTTAAAGAGCAGATAAATGACTTCCAATGAAGTTCCTGAATTTTCTGAAGAGAACTACCGTGGTTTTGGTTTGAAACTTCCCCTAGAAAAGCCATGAACCAGTTCAGGAAACATCTAGTACTATTATTTACTCCACAGACAAACAAAATGAGTTATAGCTAACTGTGAACATGCTTCTGTATAAATGATATTAAGTAGTAGATCCAATCATAAGGAAAAATTTAAAAAGAAACTAAGAGAATCTCAATTAAAAATCCAGTGGCTAGAAAACCACTCACAGGTCCCCAGCAGGCAGGCAGCCTCCCCGGGCTGTCATGCAGTGGGTAGGCTCTGCCCCATAGCTGCCTGGGAACTGCCAGGTGTGCCTGACTCACTATAAGAGGGGCTGCTCGCCCCCTCCTCTCTCTCTTGCTCTCCTGCTCTTTCTCTCTCTTCTTGCTTCTGCTCCTTGATCTTCTCTTCCCTTTTCCCTCTCCCCCCTCTCTCCACATGCTCATGGCTGGCCTCTACTCTTCTCTCTCTCTCTCTCTCTCTCTCTCTCTCTCTCTCTCTCTCTCTCTCTCTCTCTCTCTCTCTCTCTCTCTCTGCCTGTCTCTCAACTCCCTTCCCCATGTCCTGAATAAACTCTATTCTATACTATACCTGGCTGGTTCCTACATGGGCCTGCAGAGGCACCCCCTTCCCCACACCATACCTTGTCTTCAGCAAACATATCCTTCTCTACTATCTCTTTATAAAACACAACACACACCGCTTGACAATTCTGTCCAAAGCGCATGGGGGCAGCATTTAAAGGTGAATGCATTCATCTTGTAAGAGTTACATTGCTTGGGAGTGGGATAACGAAGACTTGAACACAAACCTATCCTTTCTGACATTAGACCTGACATAGATGTTGCACAGTTTGATTCTAGAAAGCTTGATTCGAGTATTCTCTCAGAGGCAACCACATAGGTGTTCTCTCTGCTTGTCCCTCTGAGAGGTGGACTGTCTGTAAAGTAGCTGGAAAGAGTTGAAGGCTGTGAACTACCTCACATCAGAAGTCTACAGCCAGGGTCACAGTTTAACTCACATGTCAGTTTAGGGGCTTGTGTCATGCATGTGAAGGCTCACAGGGTTTCATTACGTGGTGTGGCTGTGGGTTATGAATTGCCAACGCCTCCAGAGGTTCTCCTGTGGCACTCATCATGTCATGATCCCATCCTCCCACTCTCTCCCTTCGGGAATGTGTGTCTGTGGCTCAGTCTTCCAACGCTGTCTCTCTTGCCACTGCACACAGAGATCAGAATACGTCTCCCAAGACACTCTCGTGGCTACTGCCATTGTTTCCAAATAAAACCTCAGATGTCACCCACACAAAATGCAGACTCTATCAGTGACACGGGCTGTGATACAGTGTTAAAGGTACTTTCTCAGTCTGCCTGAACTAGGTCTACAGGGAACATGGAGACAATTAATTAATTAAGCATGGAGAGAGTGAGCATTTGTTATCTCAGCTTCTTATTGTTGTGTTTGTCGCTTGTAACATTATAAAATAGGAAACCACAGAGAAACAATGTTTTCAGACGTTAACTATTGCCTGTGGCACACAGGAAAACATGAGGACCATAAAGAGATGTGTGTGGAGGTCAGAGGTAGACGTCAGAAGTCTCCCTCGGTTGCTTTCTGCTTTACTACTGAAGCAGGCTCTCTTGCTGAACCCAGGGCTCGCCGATTTGGTTAGTACATTTTAGCCAGGTTACCTAAAGGAAACCATTTCTCTGTCTCTTAAGGGCTGGCATTATAGGATGGCTACCAGGCCCTTCTGGCTTTTCCATGAGGTCTGAGGTTCCAGACTCTCGTCCCATGCTTAAGGGACACATACTTTATCCATTGTGTTATATCACCCTAGTTTGGAAATGATGTATTTTTAAATTTACTTTTATCAATTTATCATCCACCTCCTCTTTTCCTACCATTGTCTGCCCTGAGGTTGCTGGCTGTTCCTCGCTAACACCACAGCAGAAGGTGCTGGGTTGCCACTTCTGTTTTCACCTTGATTTTGTCTGACAGAGCCAGTCTGATAAATTTTTTAGCAGGGAGCTACTGTTGCTCTTCTATGTAAATCTTTATAATATTTTGCGGTTCTCATCAGATGAGGGGTGAACTGTATAATACGTCCCTACAGATCCCCTTTGTCCTAGCCTGAGTCCATGGCTTGGACTCTTTTCTCATTGCTGCCCCCACACCCTTTGTAGGGGAAAAAAAAAAAAAAAAAAACCAACAACAGCTGCTGGCAGCAGCTTGTCATTCTCAACTCTTTACTTCCTAGAATGTGGGGACTACTTCTGTCAGGAACCCCAACATCAATGTGCCTGACTTATTCTCCCTACCTCCAGGTCTGATTGGGTACAACCCAAGGGCTCCCAGGGTCTCTAGCTATGACTGAGCCAGCACTTACTACCTTTACATGGCTCCCTGCTCTGGTGATATGACTCCCTGCTCTGGCTTCTGCCTTCTCTCCGCAGACGTCAGGCTCTTACAAGTTTAGACAGTACCTCACCCTATCCACCCTGCATAGCCAAGCACACTTGTTACTGTTCTTTACTATGAACTGAGTAAGCCTTAAATGGGAGTTTCTAAAATGCGCGCACTATTCGAGTATCCAACACACTGACAAAGAAAAGCCTTGATGGAAAACCCTCAGGTATGTTGGTGGTAAGGCATTCTTGAGCACTTGGAGGTAAAGGGGTACTCCACAACCTCCAAAGGCTATTGTAAAAAGTGACAACAGAGCCAGAAGAACCACCCCACCCTGATGCAGCTAAAAGAGAAGGCGCTGGTGGTCCTGAGAGTGATGGAAAAACAGACAGGAGATAGCACTAGGCGCTAGGTCTGATGGGGAACAGTAGATCACAAACACTCACATCAGTTAGGAACAGCACACTCTAAGAAGATAAATGAGGGCTTAAGAAATGGGAAGATAAAAGGGGCACCACCAGGCAGTTTTTCCTGGAGCCTTGTCTCCACACCCAGTCATCTCCTCACCTTTTGAAGTTTATCTATCATTGCTTTGAATTGATCCTTCTTTCTTTCTGGCCAGGTACTATTGGCATGATCAATGGGAAAGGATATAATTCACCCAGGGAGCTCGCCTATTCAGCCTGTAATCAGTGGCGACATGTTCTGTGACAGTTCTGTGTAAAAGATGACTAACATAAATAAAGTGCATTGTATATTATGGGGTAATAGAATATACAGCATTACAGATCATCTTCTCCAGCAGTGGGGATCCAGGATTTAAGTCCATGAGCTATGGCAGGCTGAGATGAAGCTAAAATTCTGCCTAGCAACTCATCCTATTACCCAATGGAAGCTTGGCAGTCCATCATGAGGCAGCTCAACATGAAGCCTGTCTCTGCAGGAGCTCAGGGAGGCTCTCCACAAACATGCAAGATATCACAGCAGTGGCCAGGGTGTCATCTGAGATTTTATACCATTTATCTTGCCAAGGAGGCAAAGAGGATTTTCTTAGCAATGTGTTATAGACTACTGCAAACAACTGATAAGAATCAGTCAGTGTGTGTGTGTGTGTGTGTGTGTGTGTGTGTGTTTGTAAAGTTAATATGATCCTTGAGTTTGACCCTGTTTCTAAATAATAATGTGCTGATATGAGAATCAAGGACATAATGGATTCTGAGTCTTTAAAGTGGGCACGCCCTGTTATTCATCTCTAGTCCCCACCTCTCACAACAGCACAAACATGTGAGGATCATTCATGCTCTGTTCCCACTCCACATGCAACATTGTGTCTTCTATCCACATGCAACATTGTGTCTTCTATCCACACGCAACACTGTATTTTCTGTTCTGATGACCCACGCTCTTTCCTTGAAGAGCAGACAGAGCAACCAATGTGTATCCAAATGGCAGATAGATATCTAGCCCACTAGGTCTCCCAGGCTCATGGTGACATGACTATAGCAAAGCAGGCATCAGTAGTAATAGTTAAGCCTAGTAGTGCCTGAAGCCTGAAACTAAGCCTTGGGTACCTATGCCTTCTTGGGACTTGTTTCTACCAATTAATCATCAGAAGAGCAGTAAAAGGTGATATTTGAAAGACACTTGGGGTAACTGGTCTCAGATCCATGAAACTTTAAAAATTCATTAAACAGAGATTATTGAAGGTTGTAATATCTTGGCTGTTTGGGAACAGCTTTTGATATTTGTGTACAGGAGTCTACTCCACAGTGTTCCTAAGAAATGAGTGGTTAAAAAAAAGTATACATGGGCAGATGAAGTTATTCACATGCAATGCATTAGATCTCCACAAAAGCTTCAAAACATAGATGAACCCTGAAAGTTGTCTCTATTTGAGACAAAAGAGGTAGCCTCTAGTATCTATATACATTGGTGCTCTGAGAAAGGATGCTCCTTAGGAAAGGGGCCACTACTGTAGAGGAGTTCAACTGTAGACCGGTATCCAATCCTAACTGATAGATATATCTACAACACAGTCCTTACACCTGAGGCTCAGGGGACACCATGGATGAGAGGACAGGAAGACTGTAAGAGACTGCAGGGCCAGGGGGCTATGACATCTGGTGTAAGATAGTGTCTCCTAGAAATGACAGAGCAGCTGATCCATGAAATCTCAAAACATGGCTGCCTATGGAAAACTTGAACAATGATTGTACCAGTAGACATGCCAAAGTTGGTGGAGTCAAATATCACAAGGCCCCACCCCTAGGTGAAGAGCTATAGTCAATTAAAGGCTGTTGAGGGAGACACAGAGATTCAGCCTTCTCCAGCAAAGAGACCCGATAGGTTATCCAATCCCATGAAGTAAACCCTTAATGTACATGTGTGTGTGTGTGTGTGTGTGTGTGTGTATGTGTGTTTATGAAAATAAAAAAGAGGAAATGAGAGAGTGGGAAAATGAGATCTAGAGGAAGAGAGTCAAAAGTAGAATTAATCTAAATAGAGTACTCATGCATGGAATTTCACAAGTAAAACAAGAAAAAAGAAAAGCTTTTACTTTTTTGTAAAAGTTGTGTAATTACAAGCTTATATTTTTAATGGAAATACATACATATTTATATTAAATATATTACATTAAATATATATTAAAATTTACCACTTCTTCCTGACTATTTACTCCCAAATGTTGAGCAAATTATAATTATCTTAAAGATTACAACAATGGAGGCAATATTCATACAGGTAGATATTAGAAGGATAGAATAAAAGGCTAGGATTTGGATCGGGGCAGTGATCTTGGCCAACTGGCTTTTCCCCCTGACTCCCCTTCTGCACTGTGAAGATGCCAGTGCACCCTCTGCTTGTATGAAAGATCAAATGGGATGGCTCATGGAAGGTCAGTGAATCCCACTGCAGTACATCTGCCCTGCCCGGAAGTGGCACTGCGGACTGTTTCTCCTGTCCTGTCTTCAACATAAACCAGCTAAGAGATTCGTAAAGAAGTTAAATGAAAGAAGAAGAAAAAAGAAGGAAGATTTTTGTACACATATCTACAGTTGTTGTTTTTTAAGTGCATCAGGAGAGCCCACATAAAAAAACGGTAGCTCATATGCCCTAGCCAGTGATTAAACCTTAATACAAGTTGACAGTTTTAATTTTTATATCAATATCTCTAGGGCCTATCATTCACATTGAGGATTCCAAGCTTAAGAAATGTAATTTAAACAGCAGAAGCCCCATCCCAGGGCTGACATCCCCCAAATAGAAAATGCTTCTTCTGTGCGTGAACCCTGAGAAGGAGGGGGGACCTGCAGCCCTTCTCCTGAGAGAAACTCGCAGGATGGACGCCGGGAACACCTGGGTGTTGGTGGATTTCACTTATCCATCATTTAAGAGGATTTTTCATAGAATCCGAACTATCTGGAGACAAGCTAAGTTAAGCTAAGCCATGGTCAAAGTTGCTGAAAACCAGTCAGGTACTGTGCACACAACATCTTCTTAGTGGTCATAGGAACTGTGCATCTTTGATCCTCATTATCTTCCTTTTATCTCAGAGAAAACTACAGCAAAGAGGACCAGGGACACCCACGCTTTTAACTCCATTTCTCCATATTAGAACAAACCATACAATGGCAATAGGGTTCCACAGAAGAGAAGCCAGCATCAGAGAGAAGAGGACCACCAGTAAGAAGAGGAAGCATGAAGGTAGGTCCCTAGGCTCAGGGACTTTCTCATGCATCACAAGTCCTTCCTACATTGTCTGCAGCACGGGAGATTAGAATGTTTTCAGAAATCAAGCACTCTCACTTTTATGTGTTCATGACTACGGGTTAGGCTTTTATTAAGATCAACATGTTATCAATATAGGTCCCATATGTTTTATCTCAGTACTAAATTTAACCAGCAAATAAATTGTTTTAAAGAAAACAATCCTGCAATTCCATTTTACAGTGTACACCAAGCACTTGCCCTCTGATCTCAGTAAGCGATGTCAGTATCTGACCCTGAATAAGTAGCAAATATACCCCTATTGTGGACCATGGATTCATCAATGAGAGTAATATGTGACTATTTTAATTCCCAGACTATACAATATATCCACTCTTCAACTCAAAAATATGTATTCAGCTTATATGATGCACGACTTGGCTCAACATTAGGGAGACATCCCAGAGAAGAAAATAAAGAATAATAATCTCTTGTCCTATGCCTTCGTTCTCCTTAGAGAGTAAGAATAGAGAAATTTAGCAAACACCCTTAAGTTTTTTCTTTCTCAAGGCATCCAGCATTTTTGTTTTGATTTTAAGCAGATAATAAATGCCTTATTTGCAAGCTTTCAAAACAGCCTTAGTTCACAATACCCAGTAAGAGATCTTACCACATGAATACGTGCTGAGTGGGTCCATGGACAGATCAGCTAAGATTTTTATCTGGGGGCTTTTACATTCCTATTGTTAACTCAAACAGCCTCTCTTGCTTAGGGTTAGGGTTAGCTTAAGACCGAGTAAACTAATTCAAGTGAGCAGAAACAAGTCAGTCAACCATCATTCCCCCTGAAGCCCCAGTGCAAAGGGGGCCACCCACCTCTCCATGCACAAACATGCACTCTTCCCCTCTTCCCTTCTGCCTCCTTCTGTAGCAACTTGAGAAAATCAAGCATGCCTGCTGGCAAGGCAAAAGCCACAGAGGACACGGAACACCTGACTCTTTACCTGGTTTCTAGATGATTCTTGGGAACTGCAGAGCGGGAGACAGACTGTGCGGGTTCATATTTGTGTTCTGCAGTGTAGACACACACCGTGGGCAAATGTTGGTGATTGCACAGTGACTTGCCTCTGAAGGTCATCAATCTCACTGGAGGTCCCCTAGCCTTGCTGGCACCTTGGCTGACCAAGGAGAGGGTTTTTGCTTTGTTTTGCTTTGTTTTTTTGTTTGTTTGTTTATTTGTTTTGTTCTTGTTTGTTTTGTTTTTCAAGAGACAAAGGAGAATTTTGCAACAATCAACTTAATAAGCTTTTAAAAATCTCGGTTTCTTTTTGCATGATAATTATGACCTACTATTTCTTAAGCTTTAAACAAAAGGGTGACTTCACATCTGTTTCCATTATTTGTTATATTTATATGAGAGCAAACAGGAGCACATTACAACGCCCTTGTCCTTTAGACAAAGCGCACAGGCACACACATGTAATGAGGCTGGTGGCACTTTCCTGTACACTGTGTGGCACCTGGGCCCAGGGACAGCCCTGCCCTTGTTACAGGATGACAGAGTAAGCTCTTCATGGCATTGCCACTTGTGAGTAATGGCACAATTCCTGCCTTCTTGGGCTGTTAAGTATTTTCTCTCTGTCTCTGTCTTTCCCCGTATATATTAATATCTAATTTCCATGTTGGTTATCAAAATGCAGGCAAACAGTTTCTCCTATTGCACAGGGAAGATAGGGGGCATTCCGGGAACTCCAGGGGAATTCACACCTCAATCATGCTCCAGCATTGATTTATGTGAATCGATATGCATTTTTGCAAACAATCTTTTAGCTCCCCCTCCCCTTTTTTCTAAGTTAGCACTTCGCAGCAGAATTAGATCATTTTCATTAGAATGAGCCACTGATTAACTAGTTCTTTATTTAAAAGAATACAAGTCCAGCTTTCAAGAATGTTATAACATTTTGTCAATAGTTCAGAATGGGGCTAACGATCATCGTTAATGAAAGCCCGATGCACGTTTGAAATCTCTATTCTGTTCCTTTTATCAAACTCAGGGATGCTGGCAAAACCAGTTTGCAGCAATCACTTTCTCCCTTCTTAAAAGTAAAACAAGCATGCCAGAGAATGTAACAGGAAATGTGTAGTTGAAATGTTTAACATGTTTAAAGTCAGTTTAAGATGTTTAACATGTTTTCTATCTTTTGTTCCTAGTGAGAATCTAGAGGAAACAATTTTTCCTTCTATTTTCTTCTCAGTAAGAAATTTCTCTTGTGAGTAATAGAATGCTCGCTGGTTAAGAAAGCTTACTGTTCTTGTGAAGACCAGCGTTTGGTTCCCAGCACCCACACCTGGCAGCGCACAGTCACCTGTATCTCCAGCTTCAAGGGATCCCATCTCCTTTTCTGGCCTCTGAAGACACCCATATGTGTATACCCACAGAGCCATACACACATACATACTAATAAAAATGTATTTTTAATTTTTTTTTTTTACTTAGATGCCTCTTGTTCACTGTAAATATTCTCATCTATAGTTTTAGGCAGATGAGCAAAAGAAGGCATAGGTTCCCTTCAGGTACTTATGGGGCATGGTAGAACCTTCTGGAGCATGTCCGGAGTATGCAGGTGTTCCCTTTGGGAATACTTCCCAGTTGGTTGTAACATAACTTCTGCTGCAGACTGAAGAATACAAGCCCTTGCATTGAGGGATCTTATGTATCAATTGGCTCTTGAGTGCCTCCCGGTTCCGTTCTTAAGAATGATGCCATTAGTGCAGGTCTGCAGAGTCGCTGCCTGAAGAATCAGGCTGATTCTAACTGCCAAGGCCCTGGGGGATGCCTATGCAAGCGACACTATTTTATAAGTAGCATGATGACTGATTTCAACGTACACAGCATTAACAAAATGTGTCCTCACCATCAAGTTCCCCTAGAAACTGCCCAGTGTTCACCACTGACCTCTAGTTAACTGGAGACTCTGGCTTGGGTCACTGTTAACCCTTAGGAAGCCACATTGCCTAATCCCGACTTTCTGTTTCTCGTGTATTTAGAAATGCATTTCCTCCCAAAGCTGAAAGACTCCTGAAAGACAGGTTCACAGGCTCAGTCAGTGGTTTCTGCCTCTGTTGGGCATCCTCCTGACAGGAGTCTGACCCTCCAGGTTCCTTTAGGAGGGTTTCTTCTGTATAGTGACTGTAAATGTTCAAATTGCCTTAGAAGCTCCCCCACGTCCCACCCACACAACAAAGCTCTGCCCCATGATATTATTTTTCTGGTTTATATTCTCTCTCAAATGTTCCCAATCACCGGATTATGTAATATCTTGAGGTTTTCTCAACACATGAAGATTAAAAAAAGAAAAGATAGTTGAGGTTCCAAATATTGCAATAACATGTATTCTCTCACAACTCCATGAGTAAGTTCGGGTGATTTGGAGGTACTGGGCTCATTTTACACAGTGCCTCTTACTTTTAAAAGCTTCTTGATCTCTTCCATAACAGAGCTTTCCTGAACTAATTGCAATATTATTCTATTAAGTAAGACCATTAAAAGCTGCTCTGGTGGTGTCAGGTGTGTGTACAACCCCTCAGTAGAGCGTGGGCTGGGCATGCAGGCATTCAGGGCTCAATCATTCCCATCAAAAACAAACAATAAAATCTGTGTGTGTTCACTCTCTGAATAAGTATGAAGTTTCTGCCACTTTGATGAACTCTCCGAGAGCCCCACCCCATGAGAGCCCCGCCCCATCATGTACACCTTACATTCCCCGAGAGTCCTGCCCTATCACAGTCATGTGCACCTTACAATGGGTCTCTTTTCAATGATAGGTTTCATAATGATGTCACAGCTTTCACCCACATTCCATCATCTCTCAAATTATTGACGCATTCCATGATCCTCGAATTAATTTTCCTGGAAAATTTTCTCCTTTTAACTAGCGTTAACACTTGTTTGGGATTAAAATAAGTTTTTTGCCAAGAACTTCATTCTTTTCCATAGTAACTATACACCTGAGTTACGCTTCACACATTACCATAAAGAAAATTTTAAGCACTTGGGAGGCAGAGGCAGGCAGATTTCTGAGTTCGAGGCAAACCTGGTCTACCAAGTGACTGCACAGAGAACCCCTGTCTCCAAAAAGAAAGAAAAAGAAAAGAAAATTATGAGCTGGAGACAAAGCTAAGTTGGCCACAGTGTTGTTCACACAGGCAAAGCTCTGGACAGGGCCTGCACACTGGCCATCCAGGCCCCGGGGAGGCAGAAGTTCAGGTCCATCCTTCAGTACCCACCGAGTTTAAGGCCATGCTGGGCTACCTGAGACCCTGAGAAATAGTAATTTAATTTATTCCACGAGACACAGGAACAAACATCCACTCCACTCATCTTAGACACTTGTGTACGTAGAGTAGTAGATTCAAATTTTGTGATTCAAAGAAGAGAATTCAGAAGACACTGTGGCTATTGCCAGCGATCAGGAGAGAAAAACACATATGGATGGATTTCTCTCAGCCTCATTGGTGAAACTTGAGTAAAATGAAGAATTAGAACACAGGGAACCGGGTCAAGGGCTCAGTGAACACACACCATTTTAAAAGATAACTTCCTGGCCCCAGCTCCCTCCCTTCCCTATTCACCCTCACCCCAGACCCCCAACAAAAAGCTCACCAGTTGGTGAGTGTCTGTGTTATTAGCTCATGGAAATGCTGGTATTATTTAACATTAAAAATAAAAATCACACCCAAGCGAGTGCTGAATTATTCATGTACTGTGATTTTACATAATTTGGCCATCCTTCTTTATTGCTATTTCAGTTTCCATCGCTAAACAATTCTTCCCTAGGTCCACTTCGGATTCCTGTGAACAAGGAGATAACACTTGGAGAATGTTTCTCTGACTCGATGTTCTGAGCTGATGTCCAAACATTACAGCTAAAGCCTAAACAACGCACAAACAGCTGGGGAGACCCTCAGTGTTCAGAATGGAAAAAAAAAAATCAAGCATTAACAGGCAATTTTTATTTTTTTAAAAAATCAAATTTCTTTAGAATTTAAAAATCTGCGGTGTCACAAAAGCTGCCAAAATTGAACCATCAGAGGAACGGCCTTTGGAGGCTTGTATTGTCCCTTGGAATTTCCATTACAAGTGCACACTAACCTAAGACACGATTTAAAATGCAATTAAGGCCCTTCGTGTGGTTTGAGCATTAAAAGTTCCTAATGGGCACTGTCAGCCCCTCTGTTCAGTGCGAGGTAGGGTAGAGGGACAGGGTGGCAGCTCACTCTCCACAGTGACAAATGCCACAGCTGCAGTGTTACTGTGGTGGGAATTCTAGATGCTACATCAGTAGGGACAGTTGGCCCTGGCCTGGAGCTTGAGTAGGACTGAACTTCCTGGGGATTCTGCTGAGAGCAGGGGGAGTCAAGGGGGGGAAGCCAGCCTCAGCATCTGCAGCAGGGACACCAGGTAAGGCAGCCAGGCCGACTGACAACCCTCTGCTGGAGCGGGAGAAGGGGTTTCTTCAAAAAACAAGATAATAATAAAATAAATAAAAAATAATCACTGTTTATGGATTTGCTAATTTTTAACACACACGTATATGTAAAGTTTATATACATTAAACATTAAGTGGCTAGAATTGGCATCTAAGCCTCTGTGGTGGCGTTTTCAAATGTTTGTGTCAATGTGAGAGAGAGAGAGAGAGAGAGAGAGAGAGAGAGAGAGAGAGAGAGAGAGAAGCACACTTGGAAAATACTATAATGAAGCAACATGTTCTATTTAAAACCTGTTTGTCAGCTGCAGTTAAGTTGACACCGTGAGCATAGCAACAAATCATAACATTTTGCAGGTTTTTCCTGCATGCTTGAAGCAGCCACGGCACATGCTCGCCCAGATCACGGTGGTGGGAGTT
The DNA here is from genome assembly GCF_900095145.1 of Mus pahari. NCBI lineage: Eukaryota > Metazoa > Chordata > Mammalia > Rodentia > Muridae > Mus > Mus pahari. Next base: position 159,912,405 of record NC_034594.1, on the reverse strand, counting down.
TCGGAATGGCAGGAAGGGTGGGGTAGAGTGGACCACGTGAGACCTATAGCCCCCTCAAAGGTCACAGAAGTAGAACTGGTCTTTGAGTGTTTCTACAAGCCAAGAGTGGTGTTCAGGGTTTTTAAAAGGGCTGTCAGTAGCTTAGTAGTACTGGGAGATCCCCCTTTCCTGGGTGTGTAGTTTTGGATTTCACTTAGAGATTGGTGATGAGAAAGAATCAAGCCCTCCACTGGCTTTCCTCTGAGATGTGTATGTGTGCAAACGTGCTAAGATAAAGGATGTGGGTAGAAGGAATTTGATCTCAGAACTAGAAGTCATAGAGGAGAAAGACGAGGGTACATAAAGATGAATCATTTGATTTCACAAATGTAAAGCACCATGCTGTGTATTCAGCTCTGAGCTAGGAAAGATTCTTGCTGCCAAGCCGGACAACTTGAGTTTATCTCCAGGGCCTATATGGCAGAAGGAGAGAACTGACTTCCACAAGTTGTCTTCTGACCTCCACATGCGTGTGGTGACATGTATGTACCCACTCTTCCCGCCTCCAATACACAAAGAGATGCAATACTTCCGAAAGAGAAGATATAAAAAGTAATTTGTTCTCATGGAACATTATCTACATAGCAGTACCATGACACAATGGAGGCTGGATGACATCCTAAACCCTGTTTGTTGTAGGCCTGGTTGTCAGCCTTTAACTCCAGGGGAGACAGTGGAGCCTTTAGGAGGTGGACCTAAAGGGTAAGGAGTCATTGCGGTGAAGGGCCACAGGGGTGTAAGGTCATTGGAGTGAAGGGTCATTGGGGTGGGCTCGGAGGGGGTTAGGGCCCTGCTACTTCCTTTCCTTTCCCTCTATTTCCCAGTCTCCACGAGAAGGTGAAGAGGCCTCCTTTGGCAAGGGTGTGGCCCATGTTGTTCTGTGATATTATAAGCCCAAACCTTCCTCCTTATACGTTGCTGATCCCAGGTATTCTGTTGGAGTGGCAGAATACAGCCTCTCACTACTCTCTATATCCTGGTGGTTCAAGCTACCTGTAGAATAACTCAAAAACATGAATACTTGAGAAGTTTCTGGAATCTGAATCTTCATTTCTCAAAGGTGCAAATGATAGCCGGAAGTATTGGCACCTTTTCAGGATCCCTGGAGAGCCAAGTCAGGTGAGCTCCTGGCTCCAGCGCTCTTCACGCTTTTCACGGCCCCTCACTGCTTTCTAACAGTAGATGCAGTAGGGCTTCAGGTGTGGCTCTGTGGTAGAGGACTTGCCTGTTGTGCATGAAGCAATGGGGCTGATCTCCAAGAAGGAAAGACAGAAAGGAAAGGGGAAGGAAAGAAGGGAGTGAGGACAGAGATGTTGCGCATAAAAACCTCGATGTAGGAGAAAGGTCACTAGGCTTAAAGCATTAACAGCTATACCTGGGTCTATAGTGGCCATTGCTGTTCATCTACCAAACCCGCTAACTCCTGTTTTCTGAATCCCAGCTGGACTGAGCCTCCCAGGCACTGGGACTCACAGCAAGTTCCTCTGCCTTACGTGGAAGGATCTCCACCTGAGTTCCACTCTTATCTTCTTTCCTTGGCCAGAATGACCTAGGCTGGACGCAACCTTGGCAGCCACAGGTTGAAGATGAGAAAGACAGTTTTGTTTGAACTGGCCTGAGAATCTGTGAGAGAGCAAAATAACCGCACACCTGGGGTTTTCATTTTGGTCCATGGCATGGAAGGTAAATAAAAATGAACATTTATATTTATATCCATTTCTGCTGTTTTTCTTTTGTAGACTAGCTCTTCCTTTATAGCTGAGGCCAGCCTGAATTTCACTATGTAGCCCAGGCTGACCTTGAAGTCACAGTCCTCCTGCTTCAGCCTCCCAGCCCTGTGCTACCATGCTCAGCTAACATTACATTATTTTACGGCACACCATCTTGGAGGATGCTCACTGCTGGCGTTTATCCCCAGCTCCCTAGCAGCTGATTGCATGACATCATCACAAAGCCTCTCATCTCGCTTGCTCTGTTAAACTGTCGTGATCATAAATGATTCTTTTGATATAATAGAAGATGGATATAAACCAGTTGATACATGGAAATTATAAACTATCTTTGAAATACAAGGAAAAAAGCAATCCCTTCTATCCGGAGGGGCCAGAGAAGACTAATGAAAAGAACGTTAAATTGATTTAGCAGTGTTTGGATAGGATTTTAGCTTGCCAAGATGATGGAGACAAAGCATGGTGCCAAGTTAAAAAAAAAAAATCTGTGTAATTCCTATTTTCAGAGAGCAGCTGGAGATATTCTGGTTCCCTGGTTGGGAGTTTTGGGACCTGAGGCTGGAAAGATAATTCCGACAGTCACAAGGTAGTGTACGAAGAGCTGGGCATTCGAACAATGGATTGTGCTGTATCTTAATTGTGGTTGACCATTTCTTGTCCAGCTTGGTAGAGGAGTGTCAGCCTCTTGAGAGTCCATCAGTGCAGGTGCCTTCCCTGGATCTGAGACAGCTTCCTTGTATTCTCAATGGGAGGGCTGTGGAAAGACTACGTCCAGAATCTCAAGGCTGGGCAAGAGGTGAATGAACATAAATTCTTTTTTAATGTATAAAGTTTCATTTATCTTTAAGTGTCTGTCTGTATGTAAGTATGTATGTATGTATGTATGTATGCATGCATGTATGTATGTGCATGCACCAAGTGTGTGCCTGATGCCTGCAGAGAACAGAAGATAATTCTGGATGCTATGGAGCTAGAGTCACTGGTGGTTGTGAGCCACCCAGTGTGCTGGAATTAAACACAGGTCCTCTGTAAAAGCAGCAAGTGCTCTGACCCTCTGAGCCATCTTAGCAGCCACCGCAGCAGGAAGTTCTTATCTCTAAGCTACTTATGATCTGGGGGGCAACAAAATGCTTCTTTTCACCCCAACATTCCTGCTGCTCAAGGGTGACAATGTTCATAACTTAGGCAGTCGGCAATGCTAACAGGAATCTGCATTTTACAGACTCAAATGGAACTAGGAAAACTGCCCTTTGGAAAAGACCCACAGAGCATCACCTTCATTACAAAGTCACTTACTGATCATGATCAATACCTAAAGCCAGAGATCCTTCCACCCTCAACATCACTCTTAGAACTATTTTTAAAATAAGGTTGAAACTCATTTTATATGAAACCATTCTTTTTGCCACAAATAATTTGAATTTATGTTATAGACCCTACCATTTCTATCATACAATTTTAGATAAATTTTAAATTTTAGATAAACCACATAGGCTTAAGAAAGTCTGTAGTGACAATTTTGGAGTTTCAGTTTCTTTAAAAAGACAGAGACATTTTATAAGAATATGATTTGTTGTTGTCGTTGTTTTAATCCCAGGCGTGGGACATGAGGCTGCTTCAGATTGTCCACAGCCGGTGACTACGATTTGCCTCATGCTCTAGCAGGGACATGATCTTGCCAGTTGTAGATAGTTTCTGCAATTGTGTGATGTTTGGAATTCTGGGGATTTGTCTGAGGACAGATAGATGCTAGGGGCCTGAGAGGCAGGGTGGATTGTTGGTTGGTGATTGGCTGCTGTTAGTCACAGTTTAGTAAGTATTCGTACACAAAGAAGAAAAAAAGAAAAAAATAGATACCCTGACAGTGAAGATCAAACTTGCTCCAAAGGACTCGATGCCCCTAATCAGCAGGAAGTAGTCTAACAATAACATCACCCCCTTGCCCCCCTCTACCCCTTTTCTCTCCTATCTAATATTAGGGGGTTGGAAGGGTAGAGAAGGGTGGAAGAATGAAAAAGCCACAAAGTGGCCAAAGATAGCTACAGAAGTCAGTCAGCCCAAGTGTTTGAAAAGATAACTTTAGAGCTGGAAAAAAAAAAAACAACAACAACAGATAAATAAGGTAGAATTTTAGCTTCATTTTACACATGAGGACATTTAGGCCTCAATAATTTATGAAATGACTTGATTAAAAACCTAAATTCTACCCATTTCCCTCTCTTCTTCATATCCTTTCCTGCTCTGTTTCTTCTCCTCCCCTTCCCCTTTCCCCCTCTCGTCTCCTTTCCTATGCCTTCCCCCTCCTCTCCTTCTTCTCCCCTCATTCTTTCTCCTCTCCCATCTCCCTCTCTTCCCCACCTCTCTCCTAAATGCAATCAGTCTCATGACTATCAACTGGATTTCCTTTTTGCTTTCAGAATAAGAAACACAAGAGAAAACTCATTTCCAAACTCTAAGAAAATTGGTTAAGGTTTCCTGGTGTGACCTATAATGGTCACATCTTCCTAGCAGCACTTATATATTTAAATTTTCTATTTTAAAACAGAATATTATAATACCATTATGACTTCAAGGATCTAAGTTCAAGCTATCAGTTTTCATCACCACCTCTGAGATACCTGTTCACAGTTTGCTAAGTAGCCCATTTCCTCTGATGTCCTGGAAGTGTACGTTCCCTTAACCTGGTCTTGTGTTAAGAAGAATTGGAAGTCAGGTTGACCCCATGTCTCGTACCAAAATATAGTGATCATGTAATTTCTTCTTCTCTAGATAGTACTTCTCCTTAAAAAAAAAAAAAAAAAAAAAAAAAAAGAGATTATACTATGTATTAATGTGTATATGGGCCTGCATACACATGTGTGCATGTGCTCATGAAAGCCAGAAGAGGGCATCAGATCTCCTGGAACTCAAGGTGTGGTTGGTCAGGAGATACTCTGTGGGTGCTGGGAATTGAACTTTGATAACAGAAGGGCGGTAAGAACTCCTAACTTCTGAGCACTCCCTTCAGCCCCACCGTTATCAGTCTTTACAGAATTCCAAGGTTTGTACCAGGACAGAGCAGAGGAGGGCCAGGGGAACTAAGCTGTCTTGAGCAGGACAGCTCGCAACTATGGCTTCAAAGACACATATTCACAAGGACTAGGAAGTTGACATTGGATCTGAACAGGTATTACTCATGAAGCACACAAGGAATAAGGACGTGGAGAGAACATGACCTGACCATGTTCTGGAAACCTTTCACCGATTGAATGCACGTTATTTTATAGACATTACAGAAGCTTCTCCAGTTCTTCACAAGAGAAGCATGCAGTAGAAGATGCCACTTCAGCCTGAGTCAGGAGTCATGCTACAAATGCACCAAGGGGATGTTTTCTCAGCCTTAACAAACGGTGCTTTAAAGGAAGTGGCGCTCCAGCAGAAACTGTTCGGTGAGAGCTAATTCTGATGCCACTGCCCCGGAGCTATCATCAGCTGACTCTTCACACCCGGCCTCTCTTGCTGCTTCCACTGCAGCCGCAAGCTCATACTTTGCAACATCAGAGTGGCGGAGACAGACTCCACACTTTCAACATGGCCAATCCCCAGACAGATCTCTAAGTACTCCTGCACTCAACCTGATCTAGCATTTGTACTCAACACCCACTTCCAATGTTCCTTTCCCCCAAAAGATGTTTTATCCATTCTTTGGGAATTTCCTACATTATATTTTGATCATATTTAAACTCTCCCTCAAACTATTCCCAGATCTGTCCCAGCTTTGTGTTCCTTAAAAAAACAATGTCTAATTAGTAATGGATATATATATAGTCTTGGATGTGTGGCCTTCTATTGGAGCATGGTCAACTTACCAAGAGCTCTCAAAAAAAATTGACTTATCTCTCACAACTATAAATTGCCACTCCATCTGTGACTAGAGTGGGACTTCACACACATCTCCCATGTTGGGACTGGGTCTAGCTTGAGTTTGCACATACTTCATTTATGTCCCAACTTCTATGAGTCCTTATGTGACCAGAAGATCCTTATCCCTGTAGACACCTCCCCCAACCCCTGTGCTACACTCTCTCTGTGCCCCTGTATCTACAAACATTTCTTTGACTAACATCTGGATCTCATTTTTCTTCACTGGCAACATTAGATACTGAGCAGACCAGTATCTGGATGGTAGCCTGCCATAGCTTTGAAATTTCCCTGCAGTGAGCTTGTCTCTCATGACACATATCTGCAGATTTCCCTCTAATATCCTACAAGGGCTGATCTCTATAACCAAAAGAATGCTTCAGAGGTATGATACATGATACATCAGTTCTGGGATTAGGTCATAAAAGATGTGGCTGTTTCTACTCTGTCCCCCACTCCCACCCTCAGGGACAGGCCAGATGTCATGTTACAGGCAGTCATATGGATATGTCTGTAAGGGAAGGAACCGTGGCCTCCAGCTGACAGCCACGGGAGGGATCTTAGAAGCAGGTCTCCTTGCCCTGTGGAAGCTTAAGATGTCTGCTCTGTCAGTACCTCGTGTGAAATTCCAGACAGAACCATTCAACTAAGCTGACCACACAACCACCTATGTCTGAATCTCAGACCCGGCAAGCTTTGCGGCATTTCTTATTTTAAGCCACTCAGTTTTCAGGTAAGTTATTATGTGGTTCAACAGTGATGACATGGTACTCCACAGGCTTCTGTTTTCATTTTGCTTTTCTTCCTCTGTTTAGGGGACTTGAGGAGAGAAGCCATGTCTTATTCGCCTCCGAGATGAGCAGAAAAGCCAAGGCCAATAGCAGATCCAATAACCATTTTCTGAATGAATGACCATCTCCTTCCTGTTTGTAATCATTAAAGTAAATTCAATGACAATTACACTTCCAGACTTCTGACTTAACTAAGGTCTTGAAAAAAAAAATGTGGTTTAACTCAGAATGTGGATGAAGGAAGAAAAAAAATCTGAAATGAGATCACCTTTCAGAAACTCCAATTTTTTTAATGCTCTCACTATTAAGAGTTCAATATAAATTTACAATAAGGTTCAGTGAACAATTTAGGGAAGCTTGGCCTCCTGCCTTCTAAGCATTCATGATTGCAAACTGAGACTTGGCCCAGCAGCTGAGACATGACAGGATGATGGGAGGGTGATGTAAGCGTGGAGGAAACAAATGCCTGTAGCTCTTGGGCCTAGGGGACAGAAGAAGTGACTCAGAGAATACCCACCTAATATTAAGTACCCTCAGTGACTTGCCATTATCACTTAAACCAGGTTAAACATACTTATTTCTCAAATACCTACTAGTTTTTATGGTAGAAGCATTTAAATCCTTTTCTTTTCCTGCTTGACTTATTTTCCTTTTTTTCTTCAAGGATTTATCTTATTTCTAATTATGTGTCTGTGTGGGCATGCTCCCATCGGATCTTTGAAGCTAGAGACTAGAGATACAAGTGATTGTGAGCTGACAGGGGCACTGGGAACTAAACTCCAGTCCTCTGAAGAAACAGTGCATCCTCCTAACTACTGAGCCATATCTCCAGCTTGCTCTTCTAGCTTTCTGGGAGTGCCCTGAACCCTACACTCACTTATACCTACAGTCATTGAGTGCCACAGCACATCAGAGTTAGTTCCTCTAACGATTTCTTACGGCTGCCTTTCCCCAATCTTCCCTCCCTCTACACCTCCAGTCTGCCAACATGCTTCTACTCTTGGTGTCTATGACATCACCTTTTATATATTCCACTTATGAGAGAGGTCATGTGACTCTGTGTCCATGACATCATCTTTTATATATTCCACTTATGAGAGAGGTCACGTGACTCTCAGCATTTATAACATCACCTTTTATATATTCTACTTGTAAGAGAGGTCATACAAAACTTGTCTTTGTGTGCCTGCTGTATTTCATTTAATATTACAGGCTCAAGAGAATCAGGGACCCAACACCTTCTGAGCTTTTATAGGTGAAAATTACATTCTATAATTAATAGTATAACTTTATAGTATACTTGTGTCTCCAAATCTATGAGTCTCAATAACCTAATGTACTCCTAAAGGGGAAACAAGGTCCTTAGGTGGTTAAAGTAATCTCATTGCCACAGACAGTGTGGTCACCCTCCCCAAACTTATAAACGCAGTCTAACCATCTACATGGGAAGAGAGTCTCCATTGAGGAATTCCACAAAGCTCCTAGCCAGAGCCCTTCTCAGCAGTTAAGAACAGTTAGCACAAATGGAATTTGAGGAGCTGTGAACGTTGTGGAGCAGGACAAGAGGATGTGGTGTTTGGTGTGGAGTCCTGGGATAAAGAGGAGGCACTGGGTTCAAGGTAAAGAAACATGACTGAGACGTGAAGTTCAAATAATTCATCCCTACCAGCTGATGAGTTAGGATGAATATGCCACATATATTCACTGTAGGAGAGATGGACTATGAACCAATAGAAATGCTCCATCATATTTTTAACTTTTCTGTAAGTCTACAGTGATTCAGAAATCCAATTGTTTGTTTGTTTAACCATCTCTGCATGGAGGCAAATATCTATCACCTTGGCATTCTGGAGGCTGAGGCAAGAAGAAGAACACACAAAAAGGCAAGCATGGTGGTGTGCACGTATGATCCCTTCTCTAGCAAAACAAACACCTAGATCTCAGGAGCTCACTGGGTGGCCAGTCTACTTAGTGGTTAGCCCCAGATCCCAAGCAGAAACCCTGTCTCAAAATAAGATGGATGGCTTCTGAGGAATGTCACTAAATATTATACTACACAGACACACACATATGCATAAACACACCTATACATCCACTTGCAAACACACACAGAGACAGAGAGACAGAGAGGGGAGAGAGAGACACAGAGAGGTACAGAGAGAGACAGGAGAGAGA
>NC_034594.1:159901910-159903744 GCF_900095145.1 Mus pahari | reverse complement strand
GGAGAGGGAGAGGGAGAGGGAGAGGGAGAGGGAGAGGGAGAGGGAGACGGAGAGGGAGACGGAGACGGAGAGGGAGAGGGAGAGGAATATATCTGGTACAAAGAAAGCAGTCACATCCGTTTCGACCTTGCTCCTTACCCAGGGCCCGAGGCCAATCCAATACAACTGAACATAAGATTATAGAAGTTATGAATGACTTCTTAGCTCAGTCCTGGCAAGGATCTAAGGAAAGGGAATGAGGAATATGGGATGACAGAGAAGAGCCAAGCACAGTGGGAATGTTCTCTCAGTAAAACCTCTCCCAAGCTCAACCCAGAGAACAACACTTTGCTTCAACCAATACCTGGCCCAGCACACTTAGCGTGCACACAGATGAGGGCCGAAACAGAAGCTGCCCAGGTATTTCCTCCAGTAGGATGAATTTATCCACAGCCACTACAAACGTCTCGTTTTCCAGTAATGTGGTAGCGTGACATATGCAACCCTAGAACCATTCGGGTCTCCTGGTGCCCACTGGAGATTGGTGTCAGGATATCTGAAGATATCAAAGTCTAAGGATGTCCAAGTGCTTTATAAAATGCCATGTTATCTATAGATGGACTATGTATACCCTCTATATTTCCAATGGTCTCTAGATTATACAGGATACATAATACAATACAAATAGGATGCTATGCATAGCCATCATACTGCACTGTTGAACTGAGACATGGGGAGATGTCTGTACATTTTCAGAATAAGCATACTTTTTTTTTTATTTGAAACTGCAGTTACATAGACAGATGAATGTGAAACCTGAACACAGAGTCCTTGCCATAAGGTTCTTGAGAAGAGGCAATCCCCTTCAAAAACTCCCACATTTATAGCTAAAAATATAATAAATAAGGAGGAGAAAAGAGGCCGGTTCCTGCACTTTCAAATGAAGAGGCACTAAAAGAAGGAAAGGAAAGACAAGTGGAGAAAGAAAACATCGAGCAAAACTTCAGTTGTAAATGAGCTAATGTTACAGGTAAATTAAAAACAAGAAACCAGATAATTCCACCCCAAATTCCACCTTTCAACACAGCTGTTAGCCAAGTCTAGGAACCATTAACAACCGGGTACTCATGCTCCAAGCACATCACCCATGGCTGAAATCAAAACAACCAAGGCCAGCACTCATCAGCCCAGGGCACATGCTTGCTCTTTCCTCGTGCACGCCCATGGCTGTGCACTTAAGTATTGACCATTCCACCAGAAGGCAGGCTGGAGAGCCAGGAAGAGCAAGACACAGCAGATAACTCTGGAAAGTGAGAAAAGATTTCAATCAACACTTGAGACATTTCAGAAGCAGTCTACCAGATACACAGATGACAAAAGGCGCTGGTTAAAAGCCATGAGGAGAGCATCTCTTCTATAATGAGCCTTTGGACACAGCGTTCTATTTTTAATAAGAAAGAAACATCATCGGCTTGATGGACTGAAATACCAAAGCCGAGGTCTTTCATTTCTCTTGGGTCTGAGGCTCCTTTGAGGATCTGGTAGAAGCTAGGAGTCTCCTAGCTAGGCAAAAGAGTGCCCGTACTCAGAGACTCGCCACTGTAGGCAAGCCTCTTCACCGCATCAGGCCTGTTCCTATGTGGCTCCTCTGTTTCCTCAGGGGCTCCTGTGCTAAAAGCTTATACATCTATACATTTTGTTTTAAAAAAAAATGCTTTAGTACCTTGAAAGAATCTAAGTTTTAATGTATAACAAATAGGACAGAGAATTTCATTTCACTTGTTCTATGACACAATTTAATACATATCAATTCCCAGGTTTTTAATTTTCTGATTCTTTTTTTTTTTTTTTTTTT
>NC_034594.1:159891649-159895370 GCF_900095145.1 Mus pahari | reverse complement strand
GCCTGCTCTATCCCCGGCAGTGCAGCGGAGCAAAGATCTAATTTTCTGATTCTTATTTAAGGGGAAGGGGGCAAGAACACAACAGGAAATCTACTGCCTTAACAAACTTTGTCAAAGAGACTCAAACTCAAGCCTTGGCACATAGCAACAAGTGTTTGACCACTGAGCTACACACCCCAACCTAAGACTATGATCAACTCTAAAGGATAGGGTGGCATCACTAACTATAGGCATATCTGATTGGCAGCTTCTCATTTCCCCCCGCACTCCCTTCCCTGGGTACCGGCATCCATTGCTCCTGCTTCTATGCATGGAACGATTGATTTCACATTCTTTAGAAAACTGGAACCATGCAGAGGTACCTCTGCTTCTGTGACCAGCATATTCCTCTTAGCACACTGTCACCAAGACCAAGCTAGTCTTCTTATAAGTATATCATTTCTGCCATTAAAAGCTGTGCACACCACGTTTTCCTTTCTGCTCATCCTCTGACAGGCTTTTAGATTACTCTCACTTCTGGAGGACTGTCAAGCATGCTGTGATGAGCATGGCAATGCTGACGCCAGTTTGGGATCTTTATTTGAAAACCTTTGGATAAATACCCAGAGGCGTGATTGACAGTCGTATGGAAGCCCTATGCACAATTTCTTTTTTAAAAATTTGTAGTTATTTAACGTGTATTAGTGTTTTGTCTGTGTGTATATTTGTGCACTGTGTGGATTGGATACCTGGTACACACAGAAGCCAGAAGAGGGCATCAGATACCCTGGGACTAGAGGTACAGATGGTTGTGAGTTACCATGTGAGTACTGGGAATTGAACCTGGATCCTCCAAAGAGCAGCAGGTCCTCTTAACCACCCAGCCATCTCTTCATCCCCCTTTGGAGTTTTTTGAGGAACCTCCACTTGGTTTCCCAGTGTAGCTAATTTCTATTTCTCCACAGCACCATCATGACTCATCCGTGTTTGCTCTGTATTTACTCACACTTTTACAACAGTCATCCCAGCAGGTGCCCAGTCTTTATGCGCATTTCCCTGATAACTTGGAATATTAAGCACTGGGCTTGTTGCTTGTCAATTTGACAGGGTCTAGAATCACCTGGGAGACACACCTCTGCAGACTTGCAGGGAATTTTCCAGATTAGGTCAGCTGATGTGAGAAGACCCACCCTACAGCAGGCAGCACCATTCCGTGCACTGTCTAAAAAGAAGAAAGCGAGCTAAACACCAGCATGTATCTCTCCAGGCTTCCTGATCACACAGTGTGACCGGCCACCTTAGGTTCTTGCTGCTAGAACTTCTCCCATGGACTGTACCTTTGACATGTCAGCCCAAATACATCCTTTCTTCATGACATTGGTTTTGTTGGGGTTCTTTATCTCCGCAACAGGAATGTAACTAAGACAACCCATCTCATAACTCAGCTGGCCACACTTGTGTGTGTGTGTGTGTGTTTGTAAGAGTGTGGGTGTGCATGTGTATTCAGGTTCATGTGTATGGATGTGTATGTGAAGGCCAGAAGTCGAGGTCAGGCACCTTCCTTGGCCATTTCACTTGAGCCCAGAGCGGATTGGTTCACCTAGTTTAGCCCCAGTGTGCTTCAGCAACCTTCTGCTTCAACACCCCCAGTCTCTGAGATGACTGGGATTGTAGGCATGCGTGACAAGTGATTTACACACACAGTTCCCTAACCACAAGCTCCCCATTTTCACGTGTAGCAAAGGGGTCTCTGCAGAGCCTTTGCTTAAGGCTAAGAAATAGGTTATGGGTTGTTTTTCATTGCTGGCTATAGGATTCAGGACCTCAGACATGGCAGTCAAACCCTGAGTTATCTTTCAGCCCCACTTGCCTGTTCCTTATACTTAGGAGCTGATTTCTTACTCCGAGAACATTTTCTCTTTTCCCATCTCATAGACCTGAGCCGTCCCCCTACTCAAACAAGCGCCACCTGAGGAAGTCAAAAAAATGTTACAAAATGAAGAGAGCAAGCCGAGGGAGTGGCTCTCTCCACAGGGCTGGAGGTTAGTTTGCCCATCTCCCTGCCTTAGTGTCCTCACCATAGATTATACGCTTGAAAACTGCCAAGTCCTCTTTTCACAAAGCTTTCTAGCCTACCAGTGGAGAAACGTCTGAATGTGTGTACAGCAAGATGGAGAAGTTTGGAATTAGAATGGTAGGGAAATGCAACAGGGGGTAGCTCAGGGCAGGAAGAAAGGTAACAGTCCTGAGGAGGGATAGGAAGAGTAAGAATTGTGGTGTCCTGGGGTACAGTAAGCCTTACTGCAGAGGACGTGGCACCCACGGCACCCCACACCCCTAAGAGAGGAATAACTGATGCTTCCATAGTTAGTTTAAGGTGCACAAAACAAATTTAGTTTGAACACAACAAAAATAGAAACAGATGAACACAAATGGCTATAATTAGGACCAGTTGCATAATTTGTGGGCTGAATACAAGGTAAAGATTCCTAGGGTCCTCTCCATAGAGCCCTCACTGCTACTAGCCAGTGTTCATGGCTCTGGATGGTTCTCTGCACTCTACCAAAGGAAGAAGGCAAACACGGAGCCAGCGACAGACTCTTAGATCTACAACGATACAAGTTAAGACCTAGTGCTGGTGCAATAGTGGCAAAAACATGGCGGAAGTATCCAACCACAGCATTGGTCTCAAGGCCCATTCCAGGAGATGGATCCCATCCCCAACACTGCTGGGGTGGCCAAGAACCTGAAACCACACAGGTCAGGAGATACTCAATGAACGTAGTCATGAAAATGATTCTTAAAGGTATTCTGTTATACTCAAAGATCAGTGCCTTGCTCAGTCACCATCAGAGAAGCTTACTCCTGCAAAAGATGGGAACAAACTTGGAGAGCCACAGCTGGACAATGTACAGAGAGTGAGGGACTTTGGAGCTCTCAGCCCTAAATGGGAGGCTCCATCAAACCCCTCTTCTCAGGGCTCAGAGAACCCTTCGGGAAGAGGAGGCAGAAAGAGTGTTAGAGCCAAAGGGGATGCAGGACAGTGAGGACAAAAGGCCTTCCAGACACAGCGGGACCGACACACGTCTGAATTCACGGAGTCTGCACCAGTCTGAGCCAGTGTGGTCCAAGCGCTGAGAGGAGTAGACACGCATCCTGATTCCTAACCCAGAGTCTGTCGCCCAGTGACAACTACACACAGATGAAAAATTAGTTCTCTCCAATGGGATCTCCCTGGGGAGACAAACCACACTTAAGGGCAGGCTCCACACCCAGGAGTAGATGTCCAACGCAAAGCAAACTCACTGGCATCTTTGGAGGTTCTTTGTTTCACAATGATTTGTTAGAGCATTTTGTTAACATTACAGTTTCTCTGCATGTATTATGGTTTCTGGGTTTTGTTTTTATGGAATCCCTGTGTGCACAAATCTGTGCATCTCTACTTCTGTATGTTTCTTGTGTTTTTTTCTTTGTCTCTTTTTCTTCTGTGTTTTTGTTTGATTTTGTCTTTATCTTATCTTATGATTCTTTAGATATCTGTGTGTATTCTAACAAGAGACATCAGGTGTGGATATTCAGTGGGGAGGACCACAGAGAACAAGAGGGAAGAGAAACCATATATTGTATGGAAAAGATCTATTTTCAATAAAAGAAAATGGAAAAAAATAATTTAGTAAATTACTATGCCCCTGTATTGGCTGGTTTTATGTGTCAACTTGATACAAGCTGGAGTTATCACAGA
>NC_034594.1:159885807-159891384 GCF_900095145.1 Mus pahari | reverse complement strand
TCTCTCTCTCTCTCTCTCTCTCTCTCTCTCTCTCCCACACACACACACACACACACACACTTGTAAGATCCTTTACCTATAACTCACTAATGATTCCCTTATAAGCATGTGGCAAGATACCGCTGGGATCAGTGTACACTCACAAGCTAGCCTTTGAGAATATTAGGGAGAAACTTCAAGTGTTTATACATGCCTATCCTCTTCATCATGGTAACCACCCCATATTTTCACATAAGAAAATGTCACCTTGAAGAACTCTGTCCATATTTCCTAAGCACCACGCTTGGAGCTTTATATCCATTTAATTATTTCAGCAACTGTGTGATCTAGCTAATTTTAAAATCACTTATCAATACAAACCAAAAGCTAAGAGAGGTAAACCATTCCTGAGGGAAGAGCACTCTCTTTGTATATGGAGGTGGGTATCATCAGTCTTGATGATTGCTCCTGTGTATCCTACACCAAGCTCTGCTACAGGGCATGCTCAGTAGTGACCTATACATGGGTGAGTCTGTTTCTTTGGGCTTGCCTTTGTCTGGGATGTAAAGGTCCAGATTCTATGAGATCAGCTTGAGGGTTTGTATTTTCAGAGCAGTGAGTGGCAAACTGGAGTCAGGTGTGCTAGTTCCATCCTACAATCCTAGTCCCTGAGTGTCTGAGACAAGACGACTGCCACTGATTCAAGACCAATCCAGTCAAATCTAGGCCAGCATGGCCTCCAGTGACAAAAGCTGATGAAGTAAACAAGCCGACTGTGGTCCACAGCCCCAGAGTGTGAAGGATCGTGGGTCAGCTTCGTAGTCAAGGACTGTGGATCCCTCTGGGTCCTTTGCTGATGGCCCTGGGTGAGGACATGGGATGAACATGGGGGAAGCCGAAGGCCAGTCCTCTCAGAGCTGTCTCTTCAACATAGGAATACGGAGAGATTCTCTGATTCTTATAAGAAATTATGCAGAACTGAATTTATTTTTTTTAAGCTATTCATTCTTCAGGCCCCACACTGACAAACTTTGCATTCATAGTTTTTGAAATAAAGGCTTCCATGAGTGTCTGTGAATTCCCTAATACAAGCTCATCTCCACTCCAAACCAATCTCTGGCTCTCAGTGAAGTCCACTTTCCCCATTTAGAAGCAAAAAGAGACATGGCCACAAATAAACATCAGTGTGATAGCAAGAACCAGTTGGAATTTGAATATTTATTAAACCCATATCAATTTTTGTTAAAAAAACCTTTTTTAACCTGCTTGTCCACTGCCCCTCTGATGTTTTGCTGGAGGAAGGGCTGCAGAGTTGCCCGGGCTTCAGTCCACTCTCCCATCCTTTATGCTCACACAGGCTATGCTCACACAGGCAGTACCTGGGATCACCATGTGATTAATAGCCTGCCAACCGTGCCCATTTAAACACCTTCCCTACATTATGTCTTCCTATTTTTATTTGCCCCTGATTTTTCTCTGATCCTTATTGTTCTCCTCAGCAGAAATTACCTGCCGTTAGGCTCTGCTTCCTAGTCCCAAGCCTGGTGACTCTATCCCATGGTGTCTTGCTTGGAGAATCTGTGGTTAAGTGGAAAGTGGGGAGAAGCCAGTTGGAATTAAGTAAATAAATGGCCAGAAGCATTGGGCACAGGTTAAGAATCCTTCAGTACTTCTTTCTTCTACCTAACTTCCCACTCTATAGCCACACTTTTAAGAAGAAAAAAAAAAGAGAAAAAAGAAAACCAATACAAAAGAAATCAGCACCCACACACTGGTGCACCAGCTGACACCAGGCAACTGGTCCATTCCCTTGTTCTGCTGAACAATGGATCTGTATTCAAACACTGACAATTATTTTGTCAGTTCTTCAACAATTTAATTCATTAATTAATTTACCTAGTCCCTTCTCTCGGTGAGGCTAGACATGTCTTGTCAATCTCTCATTCAGGTGGAGCATGGAACAGCCTAAGGACCCTAGGCTGGCAGCCAAGCTTGCAAGAGGCTGGTGCTCAGCTGATGAGAATGGTTTTCTCTGCCTACTGTGGAGCTTGACTATACTAGAGGCAGGAGCCACAGAAAGATGCTAACAATGCAGCTTTCAACTTGTACTGAAGAGAAGGGGGCCTGCCCTGTGCACACATTTTAAGGGGCTTTGGTCTTGGCACATCACAACCTTGTCATTTGCCTTCTGAACAAACCCTGAGATTTCCTAGGAAAATCAGCATCCTGGTATACTAAAATCACAAACCTTTGTACCTTTAAAGGGGCTATGGGAGATTTATTCACTTGTAGAAACAAGCATTTCATTGCTAGATGATACAACACACACACACACACACACACACACACACACACACACACACACTGACCAAACCAAATCTGCTGCATGCATTTGTACTTGCAAAGGGTCCTTTCCTTTGAAGGGGTGATAAAAGAGGGATAGACACACCGTGCTTTGGTGTGGATGTCTGTATCCCACCCTTTCCCCCATCCCTACCTTCATGTGCAAAATCAGCCACTCTCTCCTCATCTCGCATCCGTTTCCTAAGCCAGGTTCCCAACTTCCCTCTCCAAGTCCAGCAAGCATTTGCACACAGCAAAGCACTATACTCACAATTTTAGGGTGTGTGATGCCGTTGTGTGTCTAATGGGAAAACTGTTTGTTTTAACTGATGATCTCCTTCCTGTTCAAGGCAGCAGTGGCCTCTCAGTGCAGCTGGGGAAACTGGAGAGGAGGAATTCCTTCCCATATCATGCACTGACAGGAGAACTCCATTCCCCAGGAATCAGGGTGCTCCCAGACAGCACCGATGGTTGTTTGACACGTGTCTCTGATATCAAAGTCAAACCAAGAACCATCAAGAGGACAGGTCACCTAAACTCATTGGTGGCAGGTAGCTGTGGAGCCAGGCATGTGGAGACATATCCCACTTAACAGGGAAAACGCTGCAGACATGGGTTGGAACATACCCACCAGACCCTGGTTCATCTAGTTAGCAAAGGTTCTGAGCCCCGTGGATAACTAGACCACATAAGAGCTTCGCAGCTGGAGCGTCTTTTCTTTTGCTGCCTTTTTTATAAGTGCTGGGTGCTTCTTGCCTGGACAAGATCTCTGTCCCATTGCATCAGACACCCAGTAACAGGATAGTTTCAACCACCGTGAGAATCAGAAGCCCAGGCGGGTCACAAGTGAACGGCTCTTGGCTGCCAACTGAGATTGACATGTGCTGTTGTCAGGAACATCACACTGTCCAATTTGGCCAAATTGGCAGGCTCAAGAATAATCCAAGGTACAGGCTGTCAGACGGGGAGCTAAGCAATGAACCCTTGGTAATGACAGGCAGCTCCAGCCCTGTGGGTTAAATCACGATGCCTTTGTAACTGGAAATTTTTAAAAGGAGTTTTAGTTTGTGGTATTTGGTTTTGTTTGGACTCTGTTTGTCTTGTGGTAAACCTGTTTTTTAAAGCACTCATGCCCTCAGGGGTCAGTTTTAGCAGGAATCCAAGAGTATATAGGGTGGGAAGGAAAGGTGAGAGGGAGGTTTCTAGAACTTCCTTGGAAGACCCTAACCTGTAATAGCTAGGCAAAAGCTTCTCTTTGAGACCATCCTTCTGTCCCTCTGTGGGTCTGAGGAGCCTAGATGCTCTAGCTGAAAGTCTGTGGATTCAGCAGAACATGTCACTCTACTGTTAACCCCAGCTTCCTGCAAGGCTGCCTCCTAACAGCTCTGTTCTCTGCCTGCAAGATGTGCAGGCAAGTGGAACCATCACAGGCACCGAGTGTGAAAGGCCGCAGCCTTTGTCTTCTCCAAGTTCTGTCTGTTTCAGAGGCTAACACGCAGCAATTAGTCTAATTAATGTGAAACAATGAGCTGTGTTACCACTTATCAAATTGATTGTTCCCCTATCAAAACAAAACAGGCTGGCTTTTTGATGTAATTTCAAGAGATGATTTGAAATGTCATGTTACTGCAAGCCAATTACGGTATGACTGGAGTCACGGTCAACAGAATACATAATTAGCATGAGTTTGGGAAGGCTGCTTAGCCCTAGTATGTTAATTAAGCCTCTTTTGTCATAAAACAAAAAGGTTGCATGGGAGGTTTTGAAATAGGTGAGTTTTTTTTTTTTTAATTTACTTTTCTTTGTGCTTATCAACTGGAGGCATGACTGTGCAGAAGAATAGACTGTTTTAATTCCACGACTACAAATTAATATGCAGTCACAAGGTCACCGGTGATGCCCAGGCTACGGGCCATTCACCTCATTCCAGTCCCGCCCCCTGTGTGATATTTCACTTTCGCTCCGGAAGTGAAGTGGAGTACCGGAAGTGAAATGGAGTACCGGACGACTTGAGAACGTAAGAAACATCGAGATCCTTGAGCTAAACTGTCTAACCCTCTTCTGGGGAACTCAGGGACTGCACAGCACCCTGTTGGCCTGGGAATTGCACCGAGGTATCATCTTTCTGTCATTGTCTTGAAAACTGGGGAGAATAAACCTATCATGAGATGATGTCTCAGTCTTTACCTCCCTGAGGTACTGAGGGGAAGTGTACCGGCTACCTGTGGGCTTGGACAGAAAGCCTATCTATAAAGCCAGGGCTCTGTGGGGGACTCTTGTCACTCCCTCTTGGTCTCAACACAGGGCAGGTTCCATATACTCGATGAAGGAGTGAGTTCCGTAGGTTTCTTGAACTGCAGTGCCTGCTGGGAGATCTGGAATCCGTGACAGACCAGTAAGAATCAAGTTCATAGCCACCTGCAGCTTTTGATTCTGCTGCATGTGTCAGTATGGTAGGCACTGGCCTGGAGGCTTCTAGCATTTTCTCCTGAGGCTTCTAGTATTTTCTCTGGACCCTTCTAGCTTTCTGGACAATCATTACTTTTCATTGTCTGGTATACAGGCAGGTGGGAGGCTCGTTCAGGCTCCCCACCCTTTCCGTGAGAAGTACATAGGTACTTTGCTTAGGAATTGTCTTCTGGGGGTTGGCTGTGCTTCGGCGTTACAGTTATATTGGCGTAGTCCCAAGCAGTCAGAAAAGGGGCTCGAAATATGCCTCAGCCAGGACAGTGCTTTGCTGCGCAACCCCAACGACGTGAGCTCAATGCCTGAAACCCACATGGAGGCGGGAAAAGAAAACTGACTCCACAAAAATTGTTCTCTGAACCATACTTCCATATCACAATGCACAAAACTATGGAGTTTAAAGAGGCAGAAAGGGTTACATGCTGTTGGAAGATCATAAGTTTAGTCTGGACTTCCTGACCAGTTTTGTTTCGATTTGTCAACATAGGGTTTCTTCCTCTGTTCCCAATGTGTAGAACTAAAAAATTAATGAGTAAGGTAAAATTGGATGTGTTGCTTTGTTTTGCTTTAATTTGGGGGAATTTCATTTGTTTGTTTTCCACGAACAATGGATGTCTAGCTTTGGTCACACAGGGTAAGGAGGATTGACGCAGCCCTGGGTACACCAGGTAAGGAAAGGTGGTTCCTAGCACACACTTCAAATTTCCAGCAGCATCTTTCTGTCCCTTTAGCCAATTAAAAGTCATCGTGATCCCTGACTGCAGCGCTTGGAGCGGGGGGTGGGGGGGG
>NC_034594.1:159879047-159885766 GCF_900095145.1 Mus pahari | reverse complement strand
GGGGGGGGGGGGGGGGGGGGGGGGGAGGGGGGAGATGGGAAAGAAATCCACAGTGAGTGTGTGCACCCAAGAAACATGTATGGGTTGGTGAGGTGGCTCAGGGGGTCAAGGTTGCTGGCAAGACTGATCACTCAACTTCAATCCCTGGTACCCATGCAGTAGAAAATAACCAGGTTCTGTAGCTGCCCTCTGACTGCTGTGCACATGTGTGCTGTGGCCCACATATGCCTCCAATAAGTAAATAGGTAGACGGACAGACAGACAGATGCTTGAAAAAGAAGCTTGCCTCAGTAAGTACTAATGAAAGCCAACCATCATTTAGTGCTTGTAAATGCTAGGTGCATTACAGCTCTCTTATACTCCAAAACCTGCAGAGGCTCTATAACAGTCAATGGCTAAGTGTATTATCTAGATAGATAATAAAAGAAAGTTACTAAGTTCATGACCGGGCGTGGACTAAGTGATGGGAGATGCCTAATTAACAATCAAAAGTTCACAAGTCTCTAAGTTGAAGGATGCCTTAGACAGGCTCTGCACCAGCCTTGAGGGACTGAAATGTGTTTCTTTCCATGGAGATGCCTCGTTAGTAGAACTTAGAAAGGCTTCCAGATAAGCTTATAAGTTTTTGGATCATTCTCAGTGCTTGCTTGCAGTCACTGAGCCAAAGCTAAAGGGTGACTATGGTGTGAGGGGCCACTGGCTCTGAGATCCACTTTCTCAACAAGGTGAGACAAAGTCCTCATAAAATTGTGTGGCTGGAAAACTGATCCCTGGGAACTAGAGATGTGTGTGAGTTCTATGTGTCATTGTTAGTGGATCTCAGAGTTAAAATAGGGAGACTGTAGCATCCATCGTGGGTGGGGATAATCCATGCTGCAGTCTCCTCTCTGATGTCCTTTCCTCCAAGAACGGGTCCAATTCTCACCATTGGTTTGTAAAGTGTCTAGTAGCACATCAGGTTCTTGTTGTCTTCCGTGGGCATGCATGTGTGCACTTGCATGTATCTATAGTTATGGAAGCCAGAGAGCACATCAGAGCCATGCATCCACACAGCAGAGCTACACCATCCACACAGCAGAGCTACACCATCCACACAGCAGAGCCATGCCATCCACACAGCAGAGCCATGCCATCCACACAGCAGAGCCATGCCATCCACACAGCAGAGCCATGCCATCCACACAGCAGAGCCAGGTCATCCACACAGCAGAGCCATGCCATCCACACAGCAGAGCCAGGTCATCCACACAGCAGAGCCACACCATCCGCATAGCACAGTCATAGCATCCTCTTCCCCCAAGATCACAGAAACCACTCCAAGTTATGCACTGAGTTCTCTGCAAAGGCGAGATACTTGTTGCTTCTTCCTGGCCACTTCTGGTCCATGTTATTCTACCTTAAGACTCAAGAAAATGTGGTCTCAGAAAAACTCTGAAAATAAGGAGCAGTGGTACATGAGGGGAAGAAACACAATCTTAAGAGACATAGGCTGGAAAGCCCCAACTGCAGTTGATATAGACAGAATGGGGTATGCAAAGTACTGCTCAGCAGTGGAGGGATCTCTCTCTCTCTCTCTCTCTCTCTCTCTCTCTCTCTCTCTCTCTCCCATCCCTCTCCTTCCCCTCTCCTCTCTGTGTATTTCTCTAATATATAAGTACATGACATGTTTTACATATAAAACCTGTCTTCCTGTATATTACTGTTTGGTGAATAAAGCCAATTGCATTCTTCCCTTTCATGGGACTGCACACAGGGCATTGTATATGTTATTAAGTTCATAATCTATCCTGAAAGCATCATGCCCAGTCTAAAGGCTTCAGCACAATAGATACAATATAAATATCATGATGCTGCATTTACACATGTACAGGTACCCCCTAGCGCCCTCAGGTAATAAAATCAGAGGTGCTTAAGTCCCCTATACAAAACATCATACTTGTGTATAAGAGGGGTTTCCAGTCATCCTAATCATGTGACCCTCTAACACAGTTCTTCATGTTGTGGTGACCCCCATCCATGAACTTATTTTGTTGCTACTTCATAACTGTAGTTTTGCTACTGATGTGGGTTATAATGTAAATATCTGATGCACAGCATATCCAATGTACAGCACGACCCCCTGTGGGGTTGGAACCCGCAGTTGAGTTGGTGTCTATCCGTGTATACCCTGCTGTTACTCAAACAAATATCCTTTAAATACGAGGCCAGCTCTGTGCATATTTTGCTGCTGCTGTTTGGGGCTAATGAATGAAGTGGGAGAATCTCCTGCATATGTTCCCAATAGACATCATTTTTACCCCAAACCTTTTCTATCTCTGGTTGTTTAAATTGTGATATCCATGGGTACAGAGGGTTGTGTATGTCTTACATGTGTATATATGTAAATATATATGTATATATATGTATATATATGTATGTATACATATATGTACATATTTATCTCTTTATATATACAAATATATAAATGTGTATGCATATAAAAATTAGCAGTAAGTTTTATAAAGTACCATTTAGAAAAAGACAAATAAAAGATAGCCAAGGAAACTGAACTATTATCTTTTTTCCGTAAACCTGATTAAAACATATAAGTTTCTTAGGTTTTCTTTAGAAACACACACACACAAATAATTTAAAAAGTGGGGTGAAGAGAGAGAAGAAAACAAAGTAATAAAGAAATGAGACACCTGATTCCCGTGTGTGTGTGTGTGTGTGTGTGTGTGTGTGTGTGTGTGTGTGTGTTGGGGGGACAGGGGAGAAGCCATATTCTACTAAGATTTCTCTTTTAAATCTGAGGCAATGGCTACTCTTGAGGGAAAATGTTTGGTGTGGGAGAAGATGGGACCTATCAAATAAAATGAGATAATATTAATATTTCATTTAGTACTTATCATCTCTTTATGATGATGAAAAGACATTATTATCACATTTTTTATTCTAGCTCATAAAAATGGCCAATCTTCCACATTTGTAAAGAGCTACAGCACAAGAATCCTAGTTTACACAAAGCTCAGACAAATCACTCAATATTTTCAATATAAATGTCATGACTTCTGATTTTAGAGAAAAATAACAAGTCTCAAAGAAAATTCCATAGTTACCTCTGACCTGTCCTATTGGTCAATTATGTATGGCTATGTTTCTGCAAAAAAAAAAAAAATGAAAAATAAACTTTCTGCATATTCATTATGAAGAAGACGGACGATAATCAGAAGGAGAGATAGCAAATTTTTTTCTTGAGGATTAGGCTCTCATTGGTTGAACTGCAGCATCAGCCAGGGAATTTTACCATTTAGTCAGCAGAAGTGAGTTCTTACACGCTACGCCACTTACTCGCGGAGAACACCAGGCAGAGGGAAAAGAACACGCTAGAATAAACTGTGCATTATTTCTGGCATTAGTTAAAGGAACTGAGCATTATAAGAAAAAAATACAGTACCATTGATTTTTACAGGTGTTTAATACAGATAAGCTGAAAAAAGGGTTTCCATTTTAAGCCCAGCGATGGCTAAAGATGCATTCAAATATGTTCAAAAGCAATCTAAAGTCTTCTAAAATGGTGTTTAAGCTATTCAGGCAAAATGTAAATAGTTTTTGTCGTAGTGCTGGGGAATATAGAACAAAAGCAGGGCCCAGGGTGCTGGCTCTGGCACAGGGCAGGCCACTGTCAAGAAGGGGGTCATTAAAACAGAGGCTCTACTGTTTATCTGCCACCTGATCACAGGTTGCTTAGTAGAAACATTACTAGACTGTCCTCAGGAAGGTAGACAGAGTAATTACCCAACATTGCTTTCAAGAGGAGAAACAAACACCTACCCACCCACCCCCCAAAAAAAATCCATCTAAGGAGTCAAGTATATGCTTGAAGAAAAGGTATTAGACATGGAACTGAAATCCAATATTTTAACCTTGTCAGCCTCCAGCTTATTTATTTAAGAAAAGAAAGAATTCTTTTAAAAAATACTAAATTAATATATTTAAGTGTTTTCTAAAGGTCCAGGGGGAATCTGAAATGTTATGGGACACTGGGATGGATCTCCGTGGAAAAGCATACATTAGGTGCATCCTGGGCTCCATGTCCAAAGCGGGAGTCAAAGGCATCACTGAGGTGATTTCTACATAGTCGCGGGACAGGGAGCGTCTCTCCTGTCTCACTAGGGATGGAGGGCATCACCTGCAAGTGTGTGTGGGACCCCTGATCTGACAGCGGTTCAGAAAGCAGGTTCCTTCGCCACAGAGTCTCAGCAGCCATTACTGGCAATTGCCATACACAACGGAACTTTTCTCCCTTAAGAATGTATAGCGGTCCCCTGAGAGGCACTGCTAGAGCCTGAGCAATACAGATGTGAATGCACCCAGCCAAGCATCAGACTGAGCACTAGGACCCCAATGGAGGAGTTAAGGAGAAGGACTGAAGGAGCTGAAGGGGTTTGCAGCCCTGTCGGAAGAACAACAATATCAACCAACCAGACCTCCCAGAGCTCCCAGGGACTAAACCACCAACTGAAGAGTACACATGGAGCGATCCATGGCTCCAGCTGCATACGTAGCAGAGGATGGCCTCATCTGGCATCAATGGGAGGGGACAGCTTGTTGCTGAACATAGGGGAATGCTAGGGCACTGAGGCAGGAGTGGGTGGGTGGGTGGGTGAGCACCCTCATAGAGGCAGGGGGAGGGAGAGGAAATAGGGGCTTTGTGGAGGGGAAACTGGGGAGGGGGATAACATTTGATATGTAAATAAATAAACAATTTTTTAAAAAAAGAAAAAAAATGAACTGTGCTAACTCTAGCTCAAACATAATCACCAAACCACACAGCACACAGGTCTCATTTGTTGTGGATGGAACCTAGAGTTTCCTACGTGTAGAACAAGTGTTCCACCACTGAGCTCCAGCTCCAGCCCCAGCCCTTTCTTCTTCTTCTTCTTCTTCTTCTTCTTCTTCTTCTTCTTCTTCTTCTTCTTCTTCTTCTTCTTCTTCTTCTTCTTCTTCTTCTTNTTCTTCTTCTTCTTCTTCTTCTTCTTCTTCTTCTTCTTCTTCTTCTTCTTCTTCTTCTTCTTCTTCTTCTTCTATTAGTCATTTTATTCATTTACATTTCAAATGATATCTCCCTTCCTGGTTACCCCTCCACAAAGTCCCTATCACTTTCCCTCTCCCCTCCTGCCTCTATGAGGGTGCTCCTCCACCCACTCACCCATTCCTGCCTTACCTCTCTAGCATCCCCTTACACTGGGGCATCAAGTTTCCACAGGACCAAGGACCCCACCTCTCATTGATGTCAGATAAGGCCATCCTCTGCTACATATGTATCTGGAGTCATGGATCTATCCTTCCATGTATACTCTTTGGTTGGGGGTTTAGTCTTCGGAAGCTCTGGGTGGTCTGGTTAGTTGATATTGTTCTTCCCATCCCATTGCAAAGTCCTTCAGCTCCTTCAGTCCTTCCCCTAGCTCTTCTATTGGGGTCCTGATGTTTGGCTGTGAGTATCTGCATCTGTATTAGTCAAGTGCTGGTAGAACCTCTCAGGGAACAGCCATATCAGGCTCCTGTCAGCAAGCACTTCTTGGTACGGCTCTCCCACCAGCTCTCCTCCGTGACCTTGATGGGACATCATCAATTCTTTCCAATATCTCAGGTGACCTGATTCCTACTGATGTCACAGCTGGTGTGCTTACACAAACAAACAAGAGGGATCACAATTACCCCAAGCCTCCCTAGTCCAGACTGACAAGCATAAAGTTAGTTCCCATTATCTACGCTGAACAGCTTTAAGGGAAGGGCTGACTACATAAAAATAGAAAGAACTCCACAGGCAAGAATATCACCTTTATATTAAACACCAGGACAATTACAGAACATCATGTTAACAACTCAGACAAAATAGCACACCCAGCTGAATGGCTCACCACAGTGATGCACAAGCTGGCAGAGTGACCAGATCCCAGCTGGAGGGGTTTATGGACGGTGCCTAGTCACTAAAGGATCCCGTGAGCGGTGGTAGCTGATTCATGCACTGGAGATGCTGGGAGAGAAACCCCGTGACTCACATAACTTTGCCTGTTAAACACATGACTCAGTCAGACAAGAGCCAGAACAGGAGATCAGCGGCCATGCCAAGCCTGTTGAGTGACACACTGAGGCTCGGCTGTGGGTATCTCAGAATTTTCATACCTAGGAGGTCTTCTAATGTCTTGTGTCATCAAGAACAGTAAATTACTAATAATTTAAGATTTAGATAGGTTTTTAATTGCAGGCCAGGGATTTGAGTCACCTCAGGATAGAAGAAAGTTTATGTTACATAATTGCAATTAATATTGATTTTTATTCTGACATAGATGGGGATATGAGATCACAGGATGTAAGTTTTAAAGCCTGAAAATTAAAGTTTCACTTCTTACCTGACTAATACTGAACAGCATTTGGTCAGTCATTTGACTGCCCTAACCTTTAGGTAGCTCATCTGTGAAAGAAGAAAGGGAAAGCAAAGAGAACAGTAAAACCTGCCTGTCTTCAGCTTGGTAGAGATGTGAGATGCTCAGGCGGGAGAGTTGAAGGACAGCATCCACCTGTGCTTCAGAGCTGCAATGACACCTGTGGCATGTTCTGTAGCTTTAGATGTAATGTGTGCTGTCTAGAGGAGAAATTATTTAGTAAATTCATGTTATCTTCTTTATGTGATATGTGGTATGTAGTGTGTGTGTGTGTGTGTGTGTGTGTGTGTG